>NC_061815.1:30713485-31013485 GCF_021462225.1 Girardinichthys multiradiatus | reverse complement strand
TTTATAAGCCCATCAGGTCTCAAAACTAAATTGCTAACGTTTCCATTTGAATTCCTGAAAAATTATATCCATTGTACTTATTAACCAATAAAGATGCCCAAACAAAAACAGCTTTAGAAAAGGTGTGAGTGTTTTGTTACTATACTGCATTTAGGCCGTTTTTCTCATCATCAAAGGGACTAACCTTGGCACAGAGTCGAGGTTTTTCTTCACACTGATGCAGGGGAAGGAGCCTCCCTCCCAGCCCTCATACGATCCTGGTGAAACACATCAAGGTAAATATCGAAGTATTTACTAGACAGGAAGACAGACCTCCAGTTTAGGGACACTTTGCAACGCAAAGGACGTATAAGAAACAGACAAGGAAGTCAGAGTTGAGAAGTCTTTTACCAACGATATATTAATGATCTACTTTCTTTTTTTAAACACAGATATTGTGGTGCCTTCCTTTAAAATTGCCTTTGCATGCATGGTTTACTTTTATACTAAGAAGCAAAACCCTGCTCACAGGCTTTTTGCATTTGTGAAATTTCTCCCTTTGAATTTAATCTCAAAATCCCAACTAAATAAGACAGTGATGCTAGTGCCTCCTAGTGGATTAACCTGCTGCAACAAATCACCTGCCAGTGTCATAATCACCAAGTCCATTAAATATTTTATATAATACATAATTCATCAGAATCATCCACTACCTGAAAGCAAATCTGCTGTTAGGGTCTAAAGTATGTCAACAATTATTTGTAATTGAACACAATTTAAATAAATTAGCATTTAAATAAATTACAGATGACTTTTTAATGCCCAAAATATCAATCTCCGTTTTCCTTGAAAATAATATAAATGAAAACCTGAAGTGATAAAGAAAATGACTTAAATATAAAATTACACCAACTTGTTGGTTTAAAAGACCGATTTCTGCTTCACACTAAAACACAGCTTATTTTCAATATTGCTGTTGGTGAAATTATACATTTGAGAGATAATAACAGCATAACAATCTGCACACATGAATGTATGCTTGATTTATAGTTGCAGGCACACTGTTTATCTACCAGGTATGCTAATGTATGCAAAATATGAATGTTATGTGGGCCTAAATAAGAGTAAAGATGGGGAAATTCTCAGTGTTGCACTATGCCAGGACTGGGTACCTTACCTTTGCTATATTAATTTTTGAAGCTTCATATATTGTGATCAGCTGAGCATCTTGGGCTGAAAGTCTGAAGCTCTATTCACAGTGAATGAGTGCACGTAGTGCCTAGCTAAATTAATCAGAACATAGGTTCCTCTTGTGTCAGTTTGAGCAGCTCCAAGCATCTGGAATGCTGAGGTGAGTGCATCTTCTTCATTGCAGCCAGTGGGTCTGCATACCACAGCTTTAAAAGAAGTAATATAATTAAGTCAGTCCAGCGACATTCAAGTAGCACCTGCGTAAATTCCTCAGCAGTAGTGCAGATGTGAGGTAGTAAGGGTGTTTCAGTGTTGGGACACATATGTAGCTAAATGTTTTAAAAATGTGTGGCTGCCTGGCTTCACTGGTGTTAAAAAAATCTATGATGTGGTGTCAAATACCTAGTAGTAAGGCTGGAGCGCTATTTACCGAAAGCTGTGTATAATCTTAGCCCACTGAAACACAAGGAAGACACCAATCGTGTGACGGGTGTATTAGCAGCCAGGTTTTCATCCTGTTACCTTTACTGTTAGTACTTGTTTTAATTAGGAAACACAGCTGAATACAACCCGAACTGAACTGAAATTTACTGGGTCATGATAGTTACTTCATATATCAAGCAATCAATCTAATTAAAATGGAAATATGTAAACTTGTTGAACCTAGTTAAACACACAATCTAGAGGGCCTACTGTGATGTAAAACAAGCACACCCACAAGAACCTGCAAATATAATATGAATATCTTCCACTCATTTTAATGTGATTTTTAACAGGGTTACTAAACAAAATTAAAGGCTTCGAAAAAAGGGACCAATGTCTAAATTCGTACTTGTGACCCTTGTACAAAAGCAGTTCTGAGATGAAGCAGAACCCATTTGCTGGCAAATATTAGAGGGACACTGGCATAATAATGGCAAAAAAAAACAACCAAAACCCATATTGTGGCTGTGTGTGCTCCCACCATGCATGTCTGTGAAAGACGCTTCCAGCAGCTGGTTAAGACAGGGATCCCATGGCTGCCCTGGGGTTAAACGCTCGCTCTGCAGATCCGGGGCCACCTGGTGCTTCAACTCCAGCTCAGTCAGCTCCAGAACCAAAGTCTCCTCCCTCACTGCCCTCTGAGATGGCGGCCGACGCAAGGGAAGAGGTCGCAGGTCTGGGATGGGAAACCGAAGTCTGAGTATGGCGTTAGGGGACAGGAGGGTGAAGGAGGAGCAAAGCTCAATGTTCTGGGTCTGAGAAGAAAAACAAAAAAAGAGATCATTCTTAGCATCCTTTTCAGAACAGAAAGTAAGCTGAATTGGATTTAATGAATAGATTTGGTCATAATCAACCCTGTAATCACAGCAGACCACTACTGCAAGGCTGATATTAGGATGATTGGAGAACTACTGACTCCTTCTGAAACCAGACTCTTTTGTTAATGTTTGTGTCAGCACAAGTTTGACCAGTGAGACGTGACAGAATGATGTTTTCAGACAAAAATCTTGAAGGTTTTGGTTTCTCAATGTGGTGATGACATAAAAGTTCATGACTCTGGATAACCACACAGGCTCACTTCTGTTTAGTGAACTGTCTAGTTTATGATACTTAGAGGTCTTGATTGCCAACAGTTGACAGAAGAAAATAAGCACATGCGTTAACATGCCTGTGTCCTCTTAGTGTTTTCTGGCCTGGATCTTAATATTTTAGGGTTTCTGGTTTATATTACATTTATATTTTAAAGGCAGCACAGTATTGGCAGTTCCACCTGTATGGGTCCCGGTCCAGAGTTCTGACTCTGACAGTGGCTGAAGGTTCTGCTGAGGCTCCCCAGGCGGCTGAGGATGTCCAGGTCCAGCTCAGCGCTCAGCTCCGCCAGCTCTACCCGTACCACGCTGTCCCGTCGCACCACACGCTGTTTACCCTCCAAACACCAAGAAAAAAACATATTATAGTAGAAACCCAAAGGTTCTGACATCGGCCACTAAGTCTTAGCTACCAGCACAAACGAAGTTCAACAAAATAAGGCCCACTTTGTGTGTTAGATGACTCATTGGAGCCTCAGTAAAATGCAAATATCCAGTTAACATTAGCCAGGCAGTTGACCAGACTTCACGATGTGCCACTTTGTTCACCGTAATCTCTTTTCAGATGTGCAATCGCAAACATTTAGGTTACTGAAGCAAGAACGACAACAAGGCTAAGCTAATTAATAGACCACCTTGAGCTAACGTGATTAGCTAGCTAATATAAACCATGCTTCTTAAAAGAATCAGGATTGGGAATCGTTAGGCACCAGAATGGTTTTTAATTCAAACAATGTACAACCCTACTCAGTATATTATCAAGTGATAGTTGACAGAAAGTGAGGCAGTGGATTAAAAAAAAAAAGAGTCACTTGTGGAGATTCTACTTTAACACTTGATACACCTGCTATACCTTTCCAGTCCTAGAGACGTGAGAAATACATTTCAAACAAGGCACGAGGATGTGCCAGAGGCTTATCTGCCTCGATAAAATCCAGAAAATGTCTGAATGTGTTTAAGGAGAACATTACATTAATCTGTTAGACCCCAAAGATGCACATAAAACATCTTGGAAACAATTATTTGTGTTTAAACGTAGTTCGTACTTTTCGCAGGTGTTTTTCAGTGAGGCTGTAGTGTAGCTGGGCACATGGTCTGGCTGCAGCTCCGACTGTAAACAGTTCAGCTTTCTGGAACTGAAGTAACTGCAAAGTGAAAAAAATGGATCCATTATTAAAACAAAGTTTTATTCGCTTCAGATACCAAAGACATTATATTAGAGATAAGCTAACTTGACGACCATATGAGTTTATTGTCTCTTGTTTTCCAGACATTGATTTAAACGTAAAACGTTTTCGATGAATTTACGGAACACATTTCTATGATACTGGACTTTAAATACAAAACTTGCTAAAACCACAGAGGGTAAAAACAGATGGATGGAGGAACAGAGGGATCAATGGATGAAATAGCTGGACAATATTTAGACAACCAGACAAATAATATCTGGAAATACAGGCAGCTTTCCAGACTTATTTCACCTTTTCTTTCTATATTCATACCTGGAAAATACTTAGAACAAACTCCATATTTTTCTGGACTGCACAGCAACCCTGGAAGTAATTTGTCTTTGATAATGTCTTTGACAATAAAACTGCCTACTAAAGGCAGCATGACCAATAATGACCATATGACAAAACTAAACACGTGACTTGAGCAAACTTTGAGGAAAAGCTGATCCCACACTAACAAAGATTAAAAAACCAAGGATATTTTTGTACCTCACAGTATTGAGGTTTCCCATCCTGCCAGAGGCACTCCAACAGTTCCAGTCTGCTGAAAGAAAGGTCTGAAGTCACAGCCCGACAGTGGCGTCTCCCGCTGCGTGTCTCACATGTCACCTGCACTGCCGCCCCCGTCAACCTATGAGAGAAAGGGGGACATGGACCATCAGTTTAATGAAAGTGTGTGAGACATAAGAAAACATAATATTACTGCAAAAACACACCTACTCACCCATGTTCTTCACATTAAGTAAATGTCCATTTACTCAAAACATGTATTCACATAGCAATGAGAAACAATCTTTGTAAAGTTTGTATGAACTCCAACCTCAAAAAACAAAGTCTGCTCCTTTTTCTACCTGAAGTGGGAGAGTGGACAGGCTGTGGCGAAGCCGTCTCTCAGATTGTTGAAGTTTTTACTGGTGAACATCTTGTCCTTGAAGGACAGCAGCCCTTGGAAGAACACCTGAGACACCTGAGCTAATGATGAGGGTCCATCAGAGGGTGGGTCCTCCTGCAGCATGGTTAGAGTGAGCCCACCGAGGGTCAGGCGCAGCAAGGCCTCAGGCTTCAGCTGCTCCGCCTGGCCGCTGTGCGAGCGCCCTGCACAGGCGACAATGACAGTTCAGGACCGCAGAAAACACCATAAACTGACTTTTGGAATTATTACAGAAAAAAACACGTGCAGTAAGTACTTCCCTTTAGTTTTGTATTTAATCTAGACTTCTCTACCATGACAATAAAAGGTACTCACGTTGCTACTCAGATAGCTCACTTTACCTCTGATCCTGCTGGCATGTGATAAACTGGATAAGCATACAGGATATCTTCTAGGACAATGTATCAAGCCCTGGCATGAAACATTACAGCAAAAAAATAAATAAAGTACAATTTTGTATAATATGCTACTATACCTCAAAAATAGCTCCAGAAAATAAAAGGTAAGAAATAATGGATTTATGAGACATTTTACCTCTTGAATGAGTTTTTATCTTAGATATTAATGGCTTATTTCTGGCCTTCTGTTAATGCTTAAACTGTGAAAACACCCATGTAAACAAACAGAGGCTGTACCTGAGCTGACAGAGCTGCTGGGTGTGTCAGGCCGGTCAGACTGTGTGTGGAGGACTCCATGTCACTGTCTGACAGCTCGCTGCCAGAGCGAGTAGATGCAACACTGCTGCTCATCCCCGCAGGGCCCATGGAGTAAAACATTTCTGTACAAACACAAACTCAGAAATTACACACTGGTGTGTGCCCTGACTTTGTAATGACATGGGTTTTAAACTACAGGTCTTTCTGAGCAGCACAGGTCCACTGCTGAGCTTTCTACCTCCGTTCTCCAGACTGGTGATGTAGGTCTCCAGGTCAGGCTCATTTTCCCACTCCCGATCTTTGGGACTGGATCCCAGCTGCTTACTGAGGTCCTCCTCAATCAACCGCAGGTCTTCTGAGCCTAACGGGCGACTGTTGACTCCACCAAACGTCTGCTCTGGCTCTGAGAGTAAGAGAAAATAAAACAAAAATCAATATTAGTAAAAGAAACAACAGACCCAGTTTATATACAGAAATATTACAGTTTCACAATATATGTGACCTGACTATAGTTTGGATGAGCAGCATTAAAGCAAAGAAGAATGGATCAGGTCAGGGAGTTTTCAGATGTTGCTCATTGTTGATGTATTAGTAAATATGAAGGAGTGCGGTTTTTACTAAGATTCCCAAAGTATTAATTTCCCTCGAACGTTCTACATTTGTCTCGTTCCAGCCACAAAATGTAATGTATTTTATTGGGATTTTATGAGAAAATCTGATGTAAAAGAGAACACAACTAAAGTGGAAGGATGATTATTTTTACAAATAATCTGAGAAGCGAGACGTGCATGTATATTCAGTCCTCTGCACTCTAATACCCCTAAATAAAATCCAGAGATGAATGACCTTCAGAAGTCATCCAATTAGTAACCAGAGTCGACCTGCATGTGATTTAGTCTCAGCATCAACAAAGTTTTTTTTATAAAGCCCTCGAAGGTTTGAACGCCAAGGAACACAGCAAGCAGGTCAAGGCTAAAGTTTAGGTCAGGTTAGGTTACAGAACATCTCACAGAGCGCTGATGAATCAATCATCTGAAGGTAGACAGAACGCCGCAACAACAAACTTACAAACTTGTGGCCGTCCACCTAAACTGACAGGCCAGGCAAAGAGTGCATTAATTAGAGAAGCTGCCAAGAGGCACATGGTAGCTCTGGATGAGCTGCAGGGATTAGGAGCTCGGGTGGGAGAATCTGCTGACAGGTAAGCATTTAGTCGTGTGCTCCTTAAAGGTTTTGCCACAACTTTTCATGGACGGGAGACAATAAGAGAGCCATCGTCAAAAGAAAGCTATAAGAAATCATGTTTGTCACAGGCCATGTAGGAAATGAGACCCAAGCCTACATGCAAAACGCTATGAAAGGAGAAAGACGAGCATTGCAGATCATCCTGAACAGACTATCCATACAGAGATGCAAGGTAGTGGAAACATCATGCTGTGGGGATACTTTTAATGATGTTATAATAATGCATTTTCTAGATGAGGCACAAAGTGCTATAAAAGCACAGAATCGGTGGCATACAAACAGAAATAAATTGATTTGCAACTAAAAAGCGTCAGTAAGAGCCTTCTTCAGCAGGGATAAACACCAGAACCAGCCAGAACCACAATGGAATGGATCAGATCAAAGCTTATTCATATGTTAGACTGCTCCAGTCAAAGTATGGACCTAAATCCAATTGAAAATCTGTGGCAAGACTTGAAAATTGATGTAAACAGATGCTCCCCACCCAATCTGACTGAACCCTAACTATTTTGCAAAGAATAGTTAATAACATGTAGTCTCTAGATGTGCTAAGCTGGTAAAGAAATACCCCAAAACACCGGAAGCTGTAATTGGGAAGAAAAGTGGTCTAATACAAATACAAGCCATACTTTCTAGATGTCTACTTGTAAAATCTTTGAAAACTATGTATCCTTTTAATTCCACTTCACCATTATGTGTCACTTTGTGTTGGTCTATCACATAAAATCATGATGATCAGGAGGTAGAATTGAAGATCCAAACTATTCTTTAAGAATCAGAAAAGCAGATTTTAAACTGTACCAATATCTATGCACAAGGCTGCCAGAAGGTCTGATAGATGGGTTATTTGATCCGGAGACAGCAGCAGGTGGACACATCCCACCTTCCCGTCCAGCTCCAACTGATGAGCAGAGAAGAGGAGGGAGACAGAGGCATCAATATGAGAGAACAGCCATTTTCCAGAGCGGATCAGTTTTATAAAAGGAAATGCACACCTTTGGTCCAGGCAGCATGTCATTCTGTTTGATCTTCACCGTGGTTTCAATATAACCAGAGCAGCGCCCTATCAGCAGGGGCCGAGATGGGGGGCTGGGAGTGGATTTCAAGGGTTTGGCCTCTTCTTCCACATCTTCTTCCTCTCCTCCACTGGCTGTGGCTAAATTTAGATGCAACTCCCTGGGAGGACCCTGAGAAATTAAGGCAAACTTTAATCATTTTAACCATATTTTAGAATTTTACATCTCTCATATAAAGTATAACTATACTATGTTTGAAATATTATTATTATTATTATTAGTAATATTTCTCTAACCCTGATTATTAAACGGAACGTAAAAGCTTTTACTGGCAGAAAAGACTAAGATGTACCGGCTGTATCAGTCTAACAAAGTGCCATCATTGAGACATCTTTAACGTTGATATTCCTAACAGCTTCATTCAGTAATACTGTACTTTTAACAGTGATGCTGAGAGCCACAGCCACACAAAATCCAGTAAGGATCAGGCATCTTAGGCCAGATTTTAGCTTGGGCAAGACATCAGCACACTGTAAAAGGATCAAACGAGAGCAAAACAGAGAAAAGTCCTGCAGGATCTCTCCCAAAACCTTGGTTCAGGAGGTGTGAAAGAGGTTACTAAAGGTCGGACTGCATAATGTTGGGAATGTAGGTTTTCTTAAAAAAAAAAGCAACAGATCATGTAGTTTACAAAGTGGTGTCCTTCACCTGTACAACGCCGATGATGTCGTACAACAGCTGAACGTCACTCAGCTGGAGGATCTTGTGCAGAAAGGCGGGCGGCTGGTGGATGTTGACAGGCACGGCAGTCTGGCTGGATGGATCTTTCACGGCTTCATCAAAGTACTCCAGGCTGGGAACACACACACACACACACACACACACACACACACATTATAGCCAAGACATTGCGCTATCTAGCTGATAGAAAAGGCCATTGTTCTTCTGAAGGATCTGAAGTGAAGGCAGTCAAACTGGCTCGCTCTGAGCCAGTAAACTCATTGATGAACTGATTTGACACAACAGATTCGGATCAGCACCTGCTGGCTTTCACTTTTAACCAGTTCAAAGCCCAAGGCCATGGCTGAGTTTAGGTCCATTCAGAGAGATTTCTCCTAAAAGGTCACGAATAAAGAAACCTACGGTAACTAAACACAAACTGAACGTTTACAGGCAGGAAACAATTATATCAAGGATTTCAGAGTAGAAAATACTAACATACACAACTCTGTATGCATTCATAGATTGAATATGTTGGGAGTTCTTAGTTTTAAAGTATTTACAGTAATGACCTGAAAAGAAAAAGAAAAAAAAAATTGGATTTTTGAGGATCTGACCTGCTGAGCTCCGACCAGATGGAAAATCAGCCAGTTCTGATCTCTGGCCGACTAATTAATGCATATTAAGTTATCCTTAGGCTGAAAGATATCACACAGGTTTAGATTTTTGTAGCTGTTTAAAAGTACCTCTTAATATAACTTCATTTCATTGAGAAAGGCACCGATTCTTTCTCCCTTTTTAAACTGCAACTGCAAATAAAACATTTAACTATAAAACATTTCTAGAAAACTCTGATATTTTGCTTTTCCTTGAAAACCAATTTGATAATACACACCTTAAACATGGGATAGTTAGAAAAAAATCAAATAAAGTGAAATGAGGGGCCATTTTTGTGTTATATTTAGTTGCTTTATTATTTAAAAAGGACCAGGATGTACCAGGTACCGCATCTTCAGCCAGGTGTTCTTGGGTCCTGCTGTGTTATTACTAGAAAGCACACATTAAAATGTATTACTGTAAAGGCGCTAAAAGATGCACGGTGAAAAATATCCAACTGAACTCTAACAACCAATCTGAGCCCAGATTAAACTCCATTTATGTCTGGATCTGGGGCGCAGAGTTCTGCTTCTGATGATCAAACTACTGTTTCACCCATACTGAACTGAACTACAATCTGTTGTGCTGCTGAAAACACGACGGGAAAGTCACTGACCGCAGACGGACACAGCTCATTTGAGCAGCTCTGTCAACACGCCAGAAAAACACAGGAAGAGTTCAGCAGAGGCAGCGAACACGTGTGTCATAGAAGCAAAGGTTTGGCTACATTAGTCTGAGCGTATTTCTAGTAAACCTGTTGTAACAGATTATGTTGGTTTTTCGACTTAACAATCAGACTAACAAAAGAGATCAAAGCAGCTAAGAGAAGCTATAGTGAGAAGCTTAAGAACAGCCTTTCTACTGGTGATACTTCAGCTGTATGGACCGGTCTGAGAAACCTGACTGCCTATAGGAGCTCCTCCACTCATCCTGAACAGAGTCGTCTCCTGGCCAACCGTCTGAATGGCTTCTACTGCAGACATGACAAGAAGCCATTCACACCTCAAATCATCCCCTCTACATCCCATTCAGGAACAAATTCCTCCTATAAAGCAACCAACCGATCCACCATCAGATCCTCTGCCTGCACTAAAGATCTCCGAGGAAAATGTAAACAGGCTCTTTCAGCGCATGAAAACAAAGAAAGCTGAAGGACCTGATAACGTCTTCCCATCATGCCTGAAAGCCTGCACAAATCAACTCGCTCCGATCCTCACAAGGATCTTCAACAAATCACTGGAGAAATGTGAGGTCCCCTCCTGCCTCAAACGATCCACCATCATCCCGGTGCCCAAGAAACCCACCATCGTAGGATTAAATGACTACAGGCCTGTAGCCCTGACGTCTGTGGTCATGAAGTCCTTTGAGCGGCTGGTGTTGAAGCACCTGAAAGACATCACAGGCCCCCTGCTGGACCCCCTGCAGTTTGCTTACCGAGCAAACAGGTCGGCAGATGATGCTGTTAACTTAAGTCTACACTTCATCCTGCAACACCTCGACCGTCCAGGGACGTACGCCAGATTCTGATGAACACAAGATCATCTTTCCTGTGACTTTGCAGAACCAGAATAAACATAAAAACTTTGGGATCACTCTTTAAATTAACACAAAAGGACCAACCCCTGCACTTAAAATGACCCTCCTCTCTCCTCACAAAGTCCTGGTTATGTCCTTGTCACAGACACGTATAGTGCAAAACTTGTCAGTACTGACCCAGTTTACAATGAGCTTCAACCTAGAGGTCTTTGGTGAAAAACATATATGTTTATAGTAGAGCAAAGGCCTCTTCTTTAGATCTTCTGACAAGCTGGGAAGTTGAAATCCAGTTTCAGGTCTCAATTTGTGCTTCCTTTCATCACTGGCAGCAATGCAGGAGCTGATTTAGACGTTATTAGCTTTAATGGCCTTCGTGAGCAATAAGAAGAAGTATTGTGAAGCTTTAAATCCAGTCCCTAAATAAAGACTACAGATTGTATTTGTGCTACTGTAAGAGATCCATTTGTACTCAAAGGTTTGAGTACATTTTCAGTGTACTGTTAAAAAAAAAAAAAAGGTATTTCAGGTAAAAGAAATCAGATTTGAGTTGATGTTGGTGTATACTTACATATTTGGCTCTGGTCAGAAAAATGCAGAGGGTCAGATTGATGCCATTACAGAAAAAATTGGAATTTTACCAAGAAAACCAAGATACAACCTATAATGTCACAAATATTTTGGTTTATATTGATTATTCACATTACATGTAGCGAAGCCGTATGATTTGCAGCATCTAACTTAAAAAAAAGTAAAAAGCACTTTATTGTCTTTATATTTCATATTTTTACAGAAAAAGTTAAACAGAAAGCACCAGCTTACCGTTGAATGTGCACTTCTAAGGCAACACCTGTTTTCAGGTCCAGAGGATGGTGCTCAATGCGGACGATGGTGTCTATAAAAGTGACTTTGATGCGACGGAGAACTGCAAACACAGATGATTTAACCGTTAAAACATAGAACAGATATTTAAAGAACCTCAGCTTAAATGTTTTAGGCAAACGTTTTTACTTTTAGATGTGATAAATCTGTTTGCATGCATCAAATGTGAATCTGGAGATAATCATTTCTTTCAACAGACTAACCAACAAGCACCGTTTGTTTTATACGACAAAGAAAGCAAAGCTAACCAGTGAAAAATTGTTGACCTCAGAGAGCTCATAAGTGGCTGAACATAAGTTTAAATGCTTCGGATGGATGTAAGGTTTTTGTTAATTGTATTCACCCAAATGATCTGCTCACCTGTCTCAATAGTCTGTGCAAACATCTCAAGTCCCTCCAGTGGGGCAGGCGGCTCTTCTGACGCCTCTGGGGGGTCCTTTAGGCACTCCTGAGCCAGCTGAATGC
Organism: Girardinichthys multiradiatus; assembly: GCF_021462225.1. NCBI lineage: Eukaryota > Metazoa > Chordata > Actinopteri > Cyprinodontiformes > Goodeidae > Girardinichthys > Girardinichthys multiradiatus. The sequence continues at coordinate 31,001,407 of NC_061815.1, read as the reverse complement.
TGGAGGTCATGCTGGACGACCATCCCTGTGACTCCCAATTTCCGTCTTAAGGTAAACACAACAAGACAGGATGTTGTGTTTACAGCAATCACTAACTTTAACTACAGATTTAGTAATCCTGCAGCTTCAGTGATTCAACTACAGATCCGCACCAGCTTTCCTTGTTGTGAAGATATGCTTCGACACATTGTCTCAGAAATGCGTCATCTGTTCCGCTCTGAGGAACAAACAACATAACTTATAGTGAATCTGTCTGAATCTCTTGAGTTTTCTGTAGACCAGTGGGGAAATAAAAAGGAAATGATTTTTAATGGCCGGTTTTTTCCTATTTTGTGGTTAGATTCAAAGTGCAAATATTATGTATTATGGAGATAAATAATCATAAAAAAGCTCAAATCCTAAATATAATTTCATTTCTTTTTCTTTTTAAAATCTTTATAGTACAACCCATTTTTGATAAGTGTGGTTCTGATCCCCCTTGAGCCAGATGACATCTGGAAATATGACAGATTATGACCTCTGATCAAACCAAGATAATTATGAGAGACCTCTGGCTACTAGACCTCATTTATTACTATCAGATAACCACATTTCATCACAGTTGAGACTATGGAAAATTACGTTAGATCAAGAGCTCTGGAAGTGAGTATGAAACAGGTCGGCAGATGACGCTGTTAACTTAGGTCTACACTACATCCTGCAACACCTCGACCACCCAGGGACGTACGCCAGGATCCTGTTTGTAGACTTCAGCTCGGCCTTCAACACTATCATACCAGACATCCTCCACCAAAAGCTCACACAGCTCAACGTCCCAGCCTCCACCTGTCAGTGGATCAACAGCTTCCTGACAGACCGACAGCAGCAGGTGAGACTGGGGAGCATCTTCTCCCGATCCAGATCAATAAGTACTGGTGCCCCCCAGGGGTGTGTTCTATTCCCACTCCTCTTTTCTCTGTACACAAATGACTGCACCTCATCGGACTCGTCCGTGAAACTTCTTAAGTTTGCAGATGACACCACTGTCATTGGACTGATCCAGGACGGTGATGAGTCTGCATACAGACAGCAGGTGGATCGACTGGTACACTGGTGCGGTCAGAACTACCTGGAACTCACCCACTCAAGACTGTGGAAATGGTGGTGGACTTTCGGAGAACACCAACCCCATACACCCCCCTCACCATCCTCAACAACACTGTGTCGGCCGTGGACCACTTCAGGTTCTTAGGAACCACCATCTCTGAGGACCTGAGATGGTCTTCACACATAGACACTGTTCGAAAGAAGGCCCAGCAGAGACTGTACTTCCTGAGGCAACTCAAGAAGTTCAACCTTCCACAGGAGCTGCTGGTCATCTTCTCCACTGCCATCATTCAGTCTGTCCTGTCTCCATCCATCTCAGTGTGGTTTGGCTCATCCACAAAACAGGACAGGTCCAGACTGCAATGAATAATCAGGACTGTAGAGAGAATAATCAGGGTTGACCTTCCCTCCATCCAGGACTTATACAGGTCTAGGGTCAGGAAAAGAGCTGCTAAAATCTCTGCAGACCCCACACACCCTGCACATAAACTGTTTAGAGCTTTACCTTCAGGCCACCGCTACAGAGCACTGTTTACTAAAACCAGCCGCCACAGAGACATTTTCTTCCCCCAGGCTGTTTCTCTGATGAACATTCAATAGAGTACAGAACAACAGCATATGCACCTTTTCTGTTAGATATGTGTACATTGTAAATTGTAAATTTGTATATTCTGTAATGCAAAAACAGAACAAAAGAGCAAAGTGTACCGGAGGCAAATTCCTTGTTTGTATGTACGAACTTGGCAATAAAGCTGATTCTGATTCTGAAACGTCCCACAGAAGACGGCTGTTTTTTCAGGTTCAAAATTAATGCCAAAGGGGTGAAACCAGCATTCATTGTTATTGTGAGTCACTATTTTAAATGACCTGTATCTGGGCTGACAGTAAGTCTGTCTCACTATCACACAGCTGAAAGCCACAGGGTCCACAACCCATTTAAATAAACCATCAGCTGGCTCTTAGGCCAGATGTTATACCAGATGCAGCAGTATTTGGACTAATCATTTGATGCACCAGAAACAAGAATGTCAGGCAATCTAACTTAAAAGCCATAAACTGTCAGGTACAACCAGACACAGAGTTAATATCAACAACTAAGTCATATAAACTGGCTTTACTGAACATTAGATCTCTGTCAGGAAAATCATTTTTAATCAATGACTTCATTACTGACCACGATCTTGATGTTATGTTTTTAACAGAAACATGGTTACATTAATTTATTGAAGCTCCCATTCTGATAGAGTCGACGCCTCCGAATTACAATTTTCTTTGTGAGAGCAGACAGCAAAGAAAAGGTGGAGGGGTGGCCACTTTGTTTAAAGATTTATTAGAGTGTAAAAAAGTATTTCTGGGAAAATTTGACTCTTGAATATTTGGCTCTCCGGGTAAAGAGCCCGGTCCGAACCCTGTTCTTGAATGTTTACAGGCCTCCTAAGTCCAAAACAAACTTTATCAGTGATTTTAATGAGCTTTTATCTGTGATTTGTGTTGATTATGACTGTTTAATTATTGTGGGAGACTTCAACATTCACATGGACAATCCTGAAGACAGAAGTACAATAGATCTATGTGACACTCTTAGAAATGTTGGTTTGACTCAACATGTTAAACAGCAAACGCACAAACAGGGACATATTTTGGACTTGATCATCACTAAGGGTCTAAACATTTCCAAGGTGTCTGTAACTGATGTTGCTCTATCTGACCACTTTTCTGTTATTTTTGAAAGCATCTTCTGCAATGACTCAGTTTGCCAAAGAGACATGATAAGAAAACGCTTCTTTAAGGACGGTGCTGCTGAAACCTTTAATCAGATTTACTCCTCTACCTCCACTTTGCCCTGTAACACAGTAGATGAGCTGGTAGAAAACTTTCATTCTAAAATCTCAGACATCATTGATTCAATTACTCCAATTAAAGTGAAAGTCGTTTCTGGGAAGAAAATGTCTCTGTGGAGAAGTGCTCCACCAGTCAGAAGTGAAAAAAAGGAGCGTCGAAAAGCTGAACACAGGTGGCGAAAGACTGGACTCCAGGTTCACTATATTATCTATAAAGAGAGACTATACGGATATAACCTACAACTAAAAAATGCAAGGGAATCTTTCTTTTCTGAGATCATCAGCAAAAACATTAATAATGCTCGTGCATTATTTGCCACGGTCGACAGGTTAACAAACCCTCCTGTAACTGTAGCATCTGATCTCCACTCTACCAGGGCCTGCAATTAATTTACTAACTTCTTCACTGAAAAAACCCAAAAGATCAGAGAGGCAGTCAGCACATCCACATCAACTCCAGTACCAATGTTGTCTCCAACTAGAACTGATTTTGACAAAATGTTCCAATTTCACCAAATAAACTACAAAAACTTAGAAGAAATCATACAGCAACTAAGATCTTCTTCCTGCTGTCTCAATCTTTTACCCACAGCTTTCCTTAAGAAAGTTTTGTCTGTAATAACATCTGATTTAACTCAAATAATAAACACGTCCCTTTTGTCAGGTGTTTTCCCCCAGGCCCTGAAAACAGCAATTATCAAACCTCTTATTGAAAAAGAGCAACTTGGACAAGCTGCTACTACAGAACTACAGGCCTATATCAAACCTTCCCTTCATCAGTAAGATTATTGAAAAAGCTTTGATTCAGCAGTTAAACAACTTCCTAACAACGACCAACCGCTTCGATGTCTTCTAGTCAGGCTTCCTGCTCACCACAGTACAGAGACTGCTCTTGTCAAGGTGTTCAATGACATCCGTATAAATGCAGACTGTGGAAGAACCAAAGTGCTGGTATTATTGGACCTTAGTGCAGCATTCAACACTGTTGATGACTCCATTTTATTAGAGCACCTGGAAAACTGGGTCGGCCTTCAGTTAATACAGCTAGAAACCACCAGTCAGGCTTGAAACCTGGGTGTAGTGATGGACTCAGACCTGAACCTTCAGAGGCACATAAAGGTAGTAACAAGGTCGGCCTTCTATCACCTAAAGAACATCTCCAGGATTAAAGGACTAATGTCTCAGCAGGACCTTGAAAAACTAATTCATGCGTTCATCTTTAGTAGAATTGATTACTGCAACGGTGTCTTCACAGGTCTGCCAAAAAAGTCGATCAGACACCTGCAGTTGATCCAGAACGCTGCTGCCCGCGTCCTCACTAGAACTAAGAAAGTGGAGCACATCACCCCGGTTCTAAAGTCCAGATACTGGCTCCCTGTAGCTCAGAGAATAGAGTTTAAAATACTTCTGTTAGTCTATAAATCACTGAATGGCTTAGCACCAAAATATATTACAGACTTGTTGTCAGTGTATCAACCACCCAGACCTCTCAGGTCTTCTGGCTCAAATCTACTCTGCATACCCAGAACCAGAACCAAACATGGAGAAGCAGCTTTTAGTTCTTATGTTCCACTAATCTGGAATAAACTCCCAGAAAACTGTAAAAGCGCTGAAACAAGTGGCCTTTGACTGTGCCATCTAAACATTATTAGTTAAGTTTTCATATCCAACTTTCCTTTCATTTTCTTAATCATTTTATCATTAATTTTTATTTTTTTTAATCTTTTTTAGTATCATCTTATAATTTTAATTATTAATTTTATTCTCTTTAATTATTTAATTACCTTTATGACACTGTAATGTACTTTTCCTATTATGTCTCTTTCTCTTTTTTTCATGTACAGCACTTTGATTTGTCTTGCTACTGAAATGTGCTATATGAATAAACTTGCCTTGCCTTAGTGCAGTCTACATATCGAACAGTATTCTAGACTACTCATGTTTTTTTTATATCCGCACACAACAAACCTAGACTGCTGAGGGAAACTGTTGCTCTGGCAGCCTCAGCAAGGCAGCAAAAACACTCCCTCCCCTTTGAAAGACGTCCTCTCCTTCTCTTCGGCTGATTCATTTGGGATAAACAACCAATTTGAACATCTTATATGTATTGTCATGACTATATTTAAAAGAATCAAAAGGAGCAACTATTTGATAGGATTTTATATATTTTTTGTATTATATGCTCATGATCTGCATGGTAATATTCACTAAATCGCCGAAAGTCTTCATTCCTTCATCTGCCTTTACACCCGTATGGAATTGGGTGACATCTTGTTTTCAGTCTATAGGGTTTAACATGATGTCGGCCCACGCTTTGAAGCTTTAAGTTTTCTGGGAAGGCTTTTCACAAGGTTTCAGTTTAAGGTCATTCCTGAGCATTCATGAGGTCAGACACCGATGTTGTTCTATAGGGCTGAGTTCAGCATCAGTCATGTGTTTCACACCACACTCGCTCATCCAAGTCTTTAAAGATCTTGCTTTGTTTGCCGTTTCGCAGCCACGTTAGAAGAAAATGTAGATATTTCCAAACCTCTTTCCAAACATTTGGGAATCATGAAATAATTCAAAACATCTTGATATGTTGAAGACATAATGGTCCCTTTCACTGGAACTAAGGAGCCAAGCCCATCTCCTGAAAAACAACCCCACACCGACATTCTAGAGCCCAAACTCATCCACAGGATTGCCAGACAGAGAGGCCACTCCAGAAAACATGTCCACTGCTATGGAGCTCAGTAGTGGTGGGCTTTACACCACTGCATCTTACCACTAACAATTGACTGTGAAAAGTTTGTGCACAAGAAAAATCAGAACTGAACTTATTGCACAGGTGCTGGATTTTATACACCTGTGGCCGTGGCAGAGACTGGAACACGTTTAGTAACCCCAGTTGTTGCTGCAGGCTGATGGTCATCTGGCTGAAGAAAGGTTACTAAACTTTTCAGGTGTTTGGAAATATGTACCCTCATAAAAAAAACAAAAAAAAAACTGACAGGTGTGATAGAGTTTAGATCAAGTCACACATTGTTATTTTAAATTTCTGTGTGATGCTGTGAAACCATGACAATTTGCTCAAGGTTACCATAAGCTAAGGACCTCATTCGAGCTATCTGGTTTCTATTTAATCTGATTAAAGGCTCAAAATCATCAACCTCAGAAGTCCAGCTGGATCGGCATGAGTAGATCTGACAGGAAACTTTAAGGTGCTTTTTAAAATCAACTTACTGGTTCGGTACTTGGGTCGACATGTTATCTGAAGACCAGAAACTTCTAAGGTGCAATGATCAGTCAGGAGAGCCTGCCAGGGGATGGTCACCTGTATGCTTCCCACAAAGCCATCCACCATCTCCAGAGGAGCCCCAAGAGACTCCAGAAGCTCATTGACCGCCTGTAAGAGGGTCAAATAAAGAGTAAAACAAACAAACAAATAATGTTGAGATAAGGGGAAACAAAGAGAAGGACGTGCATCCTCAGATTGGCTATGGAAATTTAAAATAAAATGGTTTATCTGCTGAGCATGTGGTAAATAGATCCATCACCTCCTCTCCACCAATCTGGGGGGGAGGTGATGTCTTTCTCCTGAATGCATTTCCTCGAAGAAACAAGATCTAGGCTAAAACCATGACGTTGAAGACTGTTGTTGAACTCGGAGTGCAGTTGCGAAACAGTAAACAGTGCAGGAGTCCCACGATAACGCAAGCCTCCTGCTGCTCCTTCACATGAACTCACCCACACATCGAGGTTGATATCCTTAATGTCACCGCTGCCGTTGTACAGGTCCAAGCTGAGCTGGTCCAGGCTCAGCCGCTCCTGCAAAAAGTGACCGAGATAGTGCTGCAAAAGGTACCGACAGGCCCGCTTCTTGATTGAGCCCGACCAGGGGAAAAGCCAGCGAGACATGGGGTCAGAGAGCGCGGGGAGAGGGTGCAGAGAGGTGGCGGAGGAGAACGAGTGCGGCTACAGTCCTCTGGAAACTGCATAACAGGCTGAAACAAAGTGTTCAGGAACCAGGAATGAACCGCGGCTAGCTACAGGGAGCTAAGGAAGGGGACAACCCGTTAACTCCACTTCTCTCCGGAGCTTCACACAAAAGCTACCAGCGAGGCTCCTCCGCTTCGCATAGAGGACTCAGTCCATCCGAGCGCGGCTCTCTCGGCTCATGTTTTCGTTTTGTTTCTGTCGAATTACAGCGATAAGTCCTGTTGATGCGTCTCTCTTCTTTCTGGGTTGTTTATTGTTATCATACGCCAACTGATGGCACGGCGAGCGTCCGTGCGTAATGCGTCACCCTGTGAATGCAAAACCCGGAAGAACGATGAACCTAGCCAAGCGCCATCTTGCTCAGGGCATTTCTTATTTAAATGATTTCCATGGTGTGGAAAAATAATAATAAAAATCACCCAACGTTATAAGATTTTTACATTAGTATATTTGCATAGTAACTGAATTGTGGTGCACAGAGATGTGTTAAGTCTACCATTAACATAATGGATTTAAAATGTTGGGAATTCACCAGTTTTCCATTAATATCCATGTCAAAATGTCCATATTTTACCAGACTTAAATCAAGTATCACTAAGTGCTCAAGTAATGTTTGAAATGTATGAATGTTGAAATATAATCCAAAATAACAAAAATGTGTGATGTTTCTATTTCTTCAATATAAGTATCTTAGTTCATTTTTTTAAACATCCAAACCTTTCTAGCCAAACAAATTTCATTTTCTAAGTGTTCATTAATCAAAATGTGGATGTAACAAAAAGCCAAGTTTTTTACCCTTTAAACTGGAAAATGTAGATCGGTTGCCAAAATATATTTTATTGTTTAACGTACAACAAAAATTTAGGATTAACAAATTAAAATCCAGAGCCTGTGTCTTTATTCTGTGAACATTTCCACTAGTGTCTATGCAAATGACTACCTAGTAACATAACAATGACAACAAAAACAGCATCACCATCAGTCCTCAAGTCAAAGTTGCCATTTAGCTGGTAAAATAGTTAACACAAGTGAACTTAATCTAGATATAAAGGTGAATAAAAGAAAAAGGCATTAAATAAAATTACAGGTGATTTTATTTTACAGAGGTTTGACTGGAACTCTTCATTTGATGAAGGCAACATCTGGGATCTTGCCTTCGGCCTGTAGAGGGAAGAAGCATATTAGAGCTTCACCTAACCCATCGCTTTTAAAGATGAAGGAAGATTGGTGTGAATCGTTACCTTCAACTGTGTAAAAATCTGTGCTGCTCTGTTGAAATCCCACTCATTGTCTTGTAGACACCTGTAAAAGAAGAATTTCATTTGTGTAGTAAACTTTTTATATAAAACAGATTTTGCATTTTTAAAAGTGTATTTTTGAAAAGACTCACTTCTGTGACCATTCCAGATTCATGCCCGACTTCAGCGAGAATGCAGTGAGCATCTCCTGCTGTGGTGCGGTGAGGGTCGGGACGGGACTGGAAGATGGGGTTGGGGCTGGAGCCACAAAAGCTCTGCGGATCTCCTCTGTTGTGGCCATTCGGATGAAAAGCTGATCATTGACAATGCACAGACTGTGAAGGCAGAAACACAGGAGGAAGTTGTTGAGGTTCATTTTTTCTACCACCTTTTTGTTTTCACACAAATCTGAAACCTTACTAAACTCACCCAGAATTTCCTGCTGGGACTGTAATGAAGACCCGGGAGAAGGCCATCGTAGATTCTCTGGACTTCCCATCAACAACAACTGAAAGCAAAATAAAATCCAGTTCAACACTAAATTTTATTTTGCATTGAAGCAAAAACTTTTAATAAATGACTGCACAAAATTACCTTCTTTAAAGATTCCACTCACTGTGAATGACAGTAGTGTATTCTGTAAAAAGACAAAATGTTTGCACAGTTTCAGAGGAACCAATCAGGAAGAAGAAAAGCATATGATGCGGGGAGGGGGTTCTGGGATAAGCAATAACTCACGGTGTAGGTGTTAACATCCACTGTGAAGGAGGCAATGTCGTGTTGTGTTTTTGGCAACTCGTTGAGGAATGCAACAACGTTCAGTCGTGTGTGCTTCAGCAGTCTAAATCTCATCGCTAAAGAAGACAAGAACCAGAGAAGAAAACGTCAGGCATCTGAAAGAAAAGGTTACATTAGACAAAACATGAGGTGAACAGTTTGGACTCACTGGAGTCTTTGATCCTCTTTAGGTTTCTGCTATCTTTGTAGTACTCCCCCAGACTGCTTCTAAACAGCAGGCAACAAAAACACAGCTGCTGAGGCTCAAATCTGAGTAGCATCACCTACACAAAAGCTTCCACCAAATGAAATCAAAGCTGCTGAAGAATTTCACTAGGATTCTTGTATCGCTCTCCTACCTGGAGGGGTTCTGGGAGGTGTAAGGTGTTGTGATGGATAAAGAAGCTCCATCATGGTAAGCATCCAGCAGGGGCTGTCTGTCCCCTGAGTCGTATATACTGTAGTACCTGCAACACATTCACATGTTTTCCTGATGTTCTTCCAGGTTGTATTCAAAGAGTTACAGCTGACCTATCATTAAGGGCAGGCGGGCAGGCTTGTTGTTTTTTAGACAAAATACAAGATAATAAAATTAAAAACTCACTGCTGCAAGAACCTCAGGATGAGAACCTTGATTTCATCTGATCCGAAGCAGCTTCCCTAAATGAACAAATAAAAACATTCTTAAGGCACATTAAAGAGTCACCAATAAAGCAATAATATTAATGGACAAGATATAATGCACAGCATCTACTAGAGAAGAAAATGATGCATTAGTCTGAGTGCAATACTAACGAACGAACCTTGCAGGGGGGGATTGCAGTCGGAGTTTCAACATCAAATCCAATGGGTGGTGGGAGGTCATGCCCGTCCTGGCAGGAAACCACAGAGACAAACATGTCAGATTTATTATGAATGTCGACCCATGCAAACAGAACCTTGCCAAGATATTCATATCTGCTGAAACATTTTCATGCTTTCTCACATTATGACCAAAAACGTGTTTTTTTTAAATGTACTTTATTGGGATTTTAATGTTATAGACCAACACAAAGTGGCAAATGTCTGTTGTTTAGTGCATGGAAATTGATACATGGTTTTAAAAACCCATCTAGGTGTAGCATGTATTTGTTTTCAGCTCCTTTAATATTATACCAGTAAATAAAATCCAGTATAACCAATTCCTTTCCCTCCGTGTGAAATTTTATCTCAGAACTAATGCAGCTTTTCTGTGAAGGACACAATATTACAAGAGAAGATGAGTGAACAAACAGGTCAGGGATAACTGTGTTTTAAGTGGGGTTCAGTTACAACTCAATGAACATAACACTGTCTAATCCCTTATCTGGAAAGTGAAATGAGCCATCATTGGAGAGCATTAATCAGAGAAGCAGCCCAGAGGCCCATAGCAAACCTCTGGAGGAGCTGCAAAGTTCCACAGCTCAGGTGCGAGGTTGTTGAGACCATTGGTCCGGAACTCTCTAAATCTGACCTGACTTTTGCCATTTGTTCCATGTCATGTAGAGGACACAGTAAATCATGTAGAAGAGGGTGCTTGGTCAGGCCAGACCAAAATTACACCCTTTGGCCTGGAAACAAAACTCAATGTGTGGCAGAACCCCACTATTCAAACACAGTGAGACCGTTTCCTTCAGTCTAAACAGGACAGCCGCTAAGACTTAAAGTTATGGGGATACACATGAATGGGGATACCTATAGGACTGGAAAAACACCCATTAGAAGCTAAAAACAATGTCTGACACGTATAATTTTCAACAGATCAAAGTGCAAAACCCCAACAAAAATCTAGTTACGAATCTGTGACAAAAAGTACAAAAAAAACTTCACCAACCCGACTGAAGGTAAAAAAAATAGCCAGTCTTTCTATATGGAAAACCGATAAGACACCACAACAAACCCGAAGCTCTTATTGCAGCGACAATAGGTTCTACAGAGTAGCTACACAGGAGGCCAGAATACAAATGAACTCAACACGTTCAAGACTTTTATGGCTTATAACAAAAAATGGAAACCATGTGTATGCTTTCTCTTTTCATTCTCCTTTCCTCCTAGAGATGGTCCATCACAATCCCCATAAAATAAATTGAGGTTTGTGATTGTGCTTAAAATTACAAGCAGTGGTAGTAGAATAACATAGTTTTAACGCCAGGAAATCCGAAGAAACAAGTTCTTCAAGTTGCTTTCTTTGATGATGAAATGCTGTTTACTGACAAGCACTGAGGTTGACAGATGAATAAACATGCAGACCTACCAGTTTGAGGAGGCGGGGAAACCTCTGCCGCACAGCACTGGCACAGAAAAAAAAAAGGCAACAATGTTATCATCCCACACTACCCACAACACAAAGAAATATTACAAAAGACACTCCCAGCTGATCCACCAATTTCAATTTAATTCCAGAATGCTACTTTTTTTTTCAAATATCTTTATGTAAATTCACAAATGATTATACAGCTGCCACAAGATACTTTGTCTTCCATATGTACAAGAAGAACTAGCTTCCACACCCTAATCCTTCCTTCAGTTTGTTTCATGCTGTGCACCCTTCTCCCATCCCAGAGTGTACTTACCAGCAGTATACTCACCCTCTCCCCCCCCACATTGGTGATATACAAAGATCTGACATGGAAGAGCAACACAAGCACACTTTTCTAGGAGTACACACACATACTAACATGCCACCAGCTACTAGACTGAGCTGAAAACCAGGATAAACATCCATCTTGAGTTAGTAAAACAAAAAAGTTATGCATGGCTGGGAGAGAGGTGGTTACCGCCAGTCTTGTGTTAACTCCCCCCAAAACTCTTGCCAAGATGCTGGGGAAGAGATGAGTCTATGTCTGGGTAAAAAATATAAGGTCATTTCACATAGATATGGTCACAATGGGGCCCAACATTCAGAATCACCTTTGTTAATCACGAGTAATAACGTCTGTCGGTGCAGATAACCAACAGCAAAGGGAGACGACCTGAGGACAGAGCTGAAACAGAGGACAGCAGGTCTCAGAGGGCACTGGACCCAGCAGTCCCACCACTCATTTTACAGTTTTCCCCTTCTGAAGAAGCTTAGCCGGACAGCTCGTTATATGCCCGGACATTTCTATTTTAGCTTAATTTGGGATCAAGCCCCTCGTTACAGTGCGGCTTATAGAAAACTGAAGACACAACTCGAGTGATAAGATGCAGCGTCATTTGCTTATCAAAGTGCTTTTTGTGCTGGTTGCAGCCTTTGGAAACCTGAAGAGTTTTCAAGTTTTTTTTTTTTTTTTTTTGCCATTTGCCAGGTTTCACTTGTGAAACCAGTTCTTCTAAGAAGCATTTGAAGGCTAACTGCCAACTTTTCCACTTATTGCACTGTATAGCAGGGGCCTGTTGTAAGGCCATAAGATCAGACATAATGGAAGAGACTAATTTCTTCTCTTTGCTCTCTTCACACTGATCGTGATAAATCCCACTCCCCCTCTGCCTGGATGGCTTTCCCTGTAAAGTCCCGACTCTTCGGTTTCATCTCGCCTTGCTTTCAGTGAGCATAAACTCACAGGGACTGAGGCCGAGTAATCGTGACTGTGCCTGCCTTAGGTCGTCCCGAGTTTTCGAGGTGGGATCTTACCCGTCATCGGCTATCCAGCCTTCCATACTCGCCTGAGACAGGGGCCGATACGGCACTGATGCTGAGAGGGGAGGGGAGAAAATGACTGCGATTTTCTTTGCTTCATCCAAACATCTTTCAAGATGGCAATGGGTTTCTCTTTCCAAAACAGCACGTGCAAGCAGCCGTGCTGGAACCTCAAAGTTTTGAATGCACAAAACACTTTATCCGGGTCACTCTTTATTGATTTGAATATAATTTGATATCAGGATTGTGAGTTTTGCAACAGATGAGGGGAAAAACTAACTAGAATGACAGCAGGGGAGTGCTGGGTAGTGCATCACTGAGGACCATAAACACAGGACCAAAGCTGAAAAAGATGCCCCAAAGTGACACTGAAAACTGGCAGGAAGAAGTCGAAGGCTCAGAGTGAAATGGGTTTAGGCAAACTGAAAGAAAGACGGGATTATTCTGCAGTCTGAAGTCCTCTCAGCAACATTTGGAAGCTTGCAGTGTGAAAGGAAAAAGGTTCATTTTTAAAGACAAAAAGGTGCACACTAAGTATTTTTTTGCCATATAATCCAAATTAGAGGAAGAATTCTGCATGTACTAGACTACCTTATGTGCCCCTAATGTACAAACATTATGCAACTAGAGCGTAGGAAATAATCTTATTAATGGCCTTGTTTATCAATTCTCAAGGACACCATCTGTAACGGTGTGGTTTCCGAGATGCATACGTAGATACAAAATGCCAGAAAAAGATTTCAATAAGTTGGCAATACTTTAATGCTTGTAAAATTTAGCTGCTTGTAAAATCGTTTTTTTTTTTTTTTTTGCTTTCACAAAACACAAAGAAAGTATTTAGTTAATATCAGCTGCTTGGTCCAAATGTTTATCCTGCTCTGTAAAATAAGCAGTGAAGGTAAAAACACCTTAAACACAACTCCAGGAGAGCATGATCATTTTTCAGCCAACTGTTTTAGGCACACCCTTGTTCAGCAGGTGAGACTCCCTGATCACATACATGTTGATGCCCTGTAGAAACATCTGTTATCACCCCCCAGCATCACTGACTGACCTGATGTATGCAGCGTGATCCTTAAAGTGGACACAGAGAGGGTTTTTGCTCAGCCACAGCTCCACCAGCTTCAGGCCTTTTATTTTATCCAGCTCACGATCCGTCTTCAACTAAAAACATTTGCACCAAAAACAAACACAAAATGGTGTTAGAGGAGACTAAACCACAAGCTTTAATGTATTTTGATGGGAGTTTACATAGATCAACATAAGACATTAGCCTGTGTTTAACCTCATTTACTCCCATACTCATAAAATACAGCGCCACCAATTCCGATCGGAGATCATTGAGGGATTATGTTGGTTGGTACCAAAGAGGTCTTTGATCTTCATGGGCAAGAAGCAAGAAGACCAAAACACAAAGTTACAGGAAAAAGCAACACTGCATCATCCTGAAGATGGGGGCAGCGTCATGATGCAGGGATGTTTTTCCTCAACTGGGAATGAGAAGCTGGTCAGAGACCATGGGAAGATCGGCGGAACAAAATCATGGAAAGTCTTGGAAGAAAAATCAGTTCCGAGCTGCAAAACACTGGATATTGAGATGAAGGTTCGTCATCCAGCCGGACAACCCAACTTGAGAACAAATGCTCTGACCCTAACCAACCAATCTGACAAGCTTGAGCGATTCTGTAGAAGACTTCCAGCTGTAATGGCACCAAAAACTCTGAAGAAACATACACATCACACTGCTGATGGTTTCTGTATAAACCATGTATACATTTGATTTCCTTTATATTGTCTAACCCATTAAATCCCAATAAAAAGTATTAAAGTCTTTGGTTGCAAAGAGATGAACGAGAAAAAGTTAAAAGAACATCAAAAAACTTTTACAAGACACCAGATGTCAGTTTATTGCTCAGCGAGACGAGCATCTAGTCTCACCTCATTCTGAGAAAGGTCAAGTGCCTTCAGGTTAGGCACTTTGGTCACCGCATCAGTAAGATCATCCAGTTTGTGAATACGGTTGTTGCTGAGATTCAAACATGCCAGCTGGAAAGATAAAAAAAACAATTAGCACGCTCAACAGTCCATTATTCTCATCTCTCTGCTTCTCCCAACAGAAACTAACGATCTCCATAAACCTTACCTCAGGAATGTTTTCTTCTATAATCTTAATGACAGCCTCCATGTTTGTCTTCCTGTTCAAGATGACTTCAATGTTCTTGGACACCAAGTCTATCAAATAAACACAATTATTCATAAATATGCCACATGAGCTGAAATAGTATTTTCTGTGGCTTTTTCTCATTAGTCAACTGAGGCGATGTAATTAGTTAAAACATTTATATGCTACAAATAACAACAATAGAACGGACGTAACCAATATGCCACTGCTGCTAAGAAACAATGTTGATTTACAAAACAAAGCATTTTACAATAACGTCAATAATTATTGTGCCGCCTGAAAATAAAAAAACCTTGCTACTTCTTCATAAAGGTAATATTTAAATACCTTCGTCGGTTCGAATGTTGCTCAAGTCAAGTGCTTGCTGGGAACCATTGAAACGTCCCGCCATGCATTGCTGTCAAAGATAAAACAATGAAAGAGTTACTCTGCCTCAGAGTAGAAGGCTTGCAAATGCTGCTCCATCTTATAGATCTTGTGATTAGGGCTGCAGCAGTTTAGTTAGACACTCAATTAATCAGTCACTTAGTCATCTGTTTCCTGAGGACACACTTTTCTTTCTTGTTATAGAATAAGTCATTAAGGGCTTGAGTCCCTGCATGTTTTAGATGTTCCATTGGTTCAACAACCGTGAACCAATGAATCCATGCATCATTAGCATGCTCCTGCAAAACTTAAAGACATACAGAGGAGGTAGTTCAGCCATTTGAATCAGCTGTTTTGGAGACGGGTCAGCAGCCCTTTTAAAACTAGAACTGTGTGCACATGAAAAAAGGGTTTTAGAAAAAGAGTCTTCAAGAAAATCTGTTCAGAGTGGAACAATTCACTCCATGTTTGATAAATTCAAATATCAAACTGATCAGCTCTCTCAGTGCTCTTCAGACTGATGCATTCAAAGTGTAGTAATGGTGAGAATTGACATTGTAATATTAGGGTACGTTATGGTCTCAACTGCCTGGACGTTAACCGGCCTCCTTCATTGCAGCAGTGCTGCTGTTAAGGGACGACTCTGCTTTGCACATTTTGCAGTAGCTTGCTGGGGGACAATATACAATACTGCCCCCATAGCTTCCTGTTGTGCATTGCATTTATTAAAAAAAGACATGTTGACAGGAAATTTCAGATATTTTTACAGTGGACTTCTTTAATTGCGTGGACTAATATATACAAACTATTCAGAATATGTCTAATTAAACTGGGTTACAGTTTAATAACTGTTCCTGAGAAACCAAAAATAAATCATTAAGCAAATAATTAGTCTCTGAAGCTTACCTTCAGGTGCTCCAATTGCTCAGGCTTCAGGTCTGACTGCAGGAAGGATGGTGGATAACTTGGGTTGACGTGTACTTCCACCTAAAAGAATCAACATCCAATGGAAATAGAATTAAAGGTGCTACCTTAAAGCCATCACTAGTGACTTTAACATTAACAACATACCTTGTAGCCATCTGAATCTGTAATCTTGTGAGAACATCTGCGCAAAGCGTTAGCAGCAGCTGAATCGTCCAAATAGAAATGGGCCCTCTGATGGTCAACGTGGTACTAGACAGACAAAGAAAGGAGACGTTTCTTCAAATTGTTCTGTAATATTTATAGAGTAGCTGATATGGCAGAGCTTAAACTCACCTGTATAGGTGTGTACTGAACTGAACAGATGTTCTGGAGAGCTGTAATCAACCATTTCTTTTCATATTTTCTTCCATGTGGTATCTGACAATCATAAAATGCAAAATAAAATCTCTGCTGACAAGTTATAAAGCAGGCATGTTAAAGTGCTCAATACCAATCACTCACCGTTACTTTGTACCAGCCTGAGCTTTTTCTCAAACCTCGATCTCGTCTGAAAATACTACTGCTGCCACCTCCTGGTACTCCTGGTACTCCTCTCCCTCCACCTCCACCTCCACCTCCACCTCCTTCACCCTGCTGTTTGTCTCCTTTCCGAGATGGTCTTCCATATGGGTTGCTGAAGAACATAGAATGTTTTTTGTTTAATATAATTTTCCTTGACGTTTTGAACATCTTTGCAGGAACCATGTGTGGAAGTTTGTAATATCCCTGTCATTTCAGACTCAGGAGGTAGTGTCTACAACTGCTAAAATGTAAAACAAATGTTTACACCAACTCTTTTAAACAGTTTATATTTTAGTATAAAATGACATCTTTCTTCTCAAAACATACGACAGTTTTTATGCATCAAAACTCACCTTTACTGTAGCAGATGTAGTAATGTAACGAAAGGATTTCCCTAGTTAGTGACTTTATCACACACGCGGGGTTGTTTGAGCGTTGAAAGAAGCCGCTAACATTTTCAAATCAAGTTACACAGCCAAGCTCATTATTAGTCAAAACTAGGTGGAGTGCGATGCAGCTTCATCCAGGACAATAAACTAACTGCATTAGTTCTGCCGTCACAATAGAATCTCCTCACTCACTGAAAACAAAGCAGTTTAGCAGGTTTATCTGTAGCCTCCTTAATGTCTGAAATGCTGAAGCTGTGAATGAGATTCCTCCCTACTTTAAAACTCTTGTTCAGACTAAATTGTCCATCATAGTTTCAAAGCCACATTCTAATCAGATAAATCACAGCAGCAAAACTACAGAGAGGACCTCTGAGATGTTTAATTTCTATAGTCTTAGACTGTTATACTTTTATTGGGTAGCTGGCCTAATTTATTTTCTTTACCTGGCCATTTATATATTATTACCATTTATAGGTTTTATAGGTTCAGTTCCATTGGCATCTGAGCCGTTGGGAAAAGATGACTGCCCATTCTGTAGCCCAGAATGTTTTATTTAGGGATGAGGTTCTGACTTTTCTTTCACCATCATGAAACGCTTTGAAAGGCTGGTTTTACAACAAAAAAATCCACCTAATTTGGACCAGCACCAGTTTGCATACAGAGCCAACAGGTCAACAGCAATGCCATCAACGCAGCCCTCCATACCGTGCTAGCACATCTGGAACAACCTGGTTCTAATGCAAGGATGATGTTTGTGGACTTCAGCTCTGCTTTTAACACCATCCTTCCCAGCAGAATGGTGTCCAAACTTCACAGTCGGGGCATCACACTTTTAGATGGATCATAAACTTTTTAACTGACCGGTCACAATCAGTCAGGTTGTTGTCCATGACAGCACCATCTTCATAAAGTCTGCCTATGAAATCACTGTGATTGGTTTGATCACCAACAAAGACAAGTCAGCCCACAGAAGTAAAGATTAAAAACTGTCCACTTGGTGCTCTGTCCACAACCTAACACTCAACTCCACCAAAACAAAGGAACTTGTGGTTGACTTCAGGAGGAAGGAACATCACTTCTCTTATGAAAAAACCCCCCGCAGCAAATGTGCTTTTTGAGGATATGACAAAGTTAACGTGTCCCAGAAGCAGCTGCAGTTTTTTTTTTAGAAAAGGTTCTGTTAAGAGCCATTATCACTCACAAGATCTTGATGTGGTTTGCAAGCTGCCCCTCAACTGACTGGAAGGCTCTTGAGAGAGTATGGAAGTCAGCCCAGGACATTATAAAGATACCACTGTCAGACCTTTATAACATCGGATGCCTGGGCTGAGCAAAAATAATCATACAGGACCACTGTCGTCCAGGACATGATCTGTTTGAGTTGCTACCATCAGGAGGGCGTTATAGATCCAGCCAGGCCAGCACCTCCAGATTTTTTTATTATGTTTTAATCTAGGCTGCCATTAAACTTGTAAACCAACAATAATAAACCTGCAGCCAGGCATACCTATGATAGCAGTGCACTTTATGTAGCACTTCATCCGTAGTATTTTGTTTTTACATTCTTGTATTTTAAATTTAATTTGTGTTTAATGTTCCTTAATGAGTTACAGGGAATGGATTGATCTTAGTTGTGCACATGTATGACAAAGGCTTTGAAATTAAATTGAGAATTTCACAGAGCAACATTATTTGTTTCCTCGAAAACAAAAAACAGACAGAACGTAGGCATTTTGTAAGCAGTTCCGAGAATCAAACGCTTTAAAAGTTCCTGCTTTTAGTGTAAATTAACAATGACAGAGTTAGTGCCATTTCCACCTGATCCTTAAGTGATTTACTAGGTAGAGACGCATCACAGCAGCACTTGTAACTATGGCAACCGCAAAAACAGCAGGTCACCCAGCTCTGCAGAAGCCAGTGGGATGAATAGGGGCTACATCTAAAACATGCAGGACAATGGTCCTTAAGGACCAACTTTGGACACCACTAGCTCAGAGACAACTATTTAGAAGTTATGCAGTTATGGGATGGTTATTGAAATTATTTCAAACCAGGGGTGCCCAGCTCCAGTCCTCAAGAGCTACCATTTTCAACATACCTGAGTTAAATAAAAGGCTCTTAACCAAACCTCTGCAGAGCTGAATGACTTATTAATTTGTTGGTGCGGGGATGTATCCAAATGTTGCAGATGGTAGCTCTTTAGGAGTGGACTTTGGCACCCCTGTTTTAAACTTAATCCTAATAAAAAATATAAATACTTCAGGATCAACTGTGGAGGAAAAACATTATTTGGAAATGTACTCACAGACAATAGAGCTCCCAGTTTTATACGCCAGACTATTAAGTAATAAGTATACAAGAACCAATGCAAAAACACTTACAATCTGTTCAGTGAGCTGCTGTCCTGAGAACTGTCACTCATAGTAACATCTCCATCTGTATCGTCAAGCAGCCTGGACCGTGGTCCAGGACCTCCAAACCTTCCTGTGTGATTGCCTCGCGGACGGCCCCTCCGAGATTTGTCATATGACCGACCTTTGTGGCCTCTGCCTTTACTGTTGCGAAAAGGTGCGGTTCTGTCATCATGCTCTGCAAGGGAAAAAACCTAAATATGTCAGAATTAAGCTTGACTTAAATATCTTTAAAATTATTTAAAGTAAGCCCCACTGAGCAGTCCATGTTATAAACTAAATTAGCTAAAAATCTGATCAAAGGTGAAACTGTTTTCTACAAGTTTCATCAAGGTTGTCTGGGTTTGTTAGGATATTGGGAGCAAATATTGTTCATTCTGGCAGACTGGCAATTTCTACTTACAAATTAAAACCAAATGACAAATCTTGAACCATGGCAACAAGAAATCAGCGTTACATGATCTATGCTGGCTGAAGGAAAGAATTACATTTTATAAGAAAAAGCTACATAACTAATTCTTTTATTGTGAATCTTGTTACGATGTGTAATTATAACATATGATGTCTGATAAAACTTCTAAGCAGCTAGATATACATTCGGTAACATAAATTACACAAACATCCCAAAAAAAGACTCATCACTTTTAAACCCACATGGAACAAGTTGCCTCGTTTTC
The DNA here is from genome assembly GCF_021462225.1 of Girardinichthys multiradiatus. Classification (NCBI taxonomy): domain Eukaryota; kingdom Metazoa; phylum Chordata; class Actinopteri; order Cyprinodontiformes; family Goodeidae; genus Girardinichthys; species Girardinichthys multiradiatus. The sequence goes on along the minus strand of NC_061815.1, from coordinate 30,981,334 downwards.
TTTTGTATCCCATCACTAAGCAGAATGCGATCACTGACCCGCCTGGTTTTCATTTAGGCAAAAATTAAATAACCCACAAAAAACTACATGCGTGTACTTGTATTAGCTCATTTTTTTCATCTACTGTGTACAAAATACGTGTCACACGGAGTGGATGTTTGTTTTAAAAGCCCTCTATATTAAAACACAGTGCTCAAGCCTTATAGGTTTTAATGTAAATGCAAGAAGTACATGCACTCATTTTGGCAGAAATGGACACATTTAAACTCTCAACTTGAACATTTGTGTCTAATAATGGTGAGATGTCCTGTGAGCCTTTAGACACACTTTACCTCTGTGGACCGTGAAATCTGCCCGTGTGACCTCCCTCCTTACCATGAAGTCTTCACGGTCTAAAGGGAAGTCGTAAAAGCAGGAGAGAAGATGTCAGGTTAAAGCGACAGTAAACGTGGTCCTTACCGTTGTAGTAATGCCCGCCGTCCGCCATATTCTTTCAATAGTGTTCGTTTGGAGGAGAAAAAGGGAAAGAGCAGCCCTTGTTTGAAAAACAGTCCGTGGGCCTCGACTTTTCTCTTTTACAAAACACAACCCGGAGACGGTGAAAACAATTCAAACAACCCAAACTGTTCCAGATGAAACAGAAAACAACAGGGCGTAATCACCGACTGCTATTCGCTGATAGCCTAGCTTAGCGAGCTGCCCCTGCTAACAAGACGACGGAAGCAACACGTTGACACCATTTCCTGTTCCAGGGCAAAACATTTGAGGGCTCGGCCACATTTTATTTTAAAGCCCGTTTTATTCAGGGGGAAACAGTCACGCTAAAAAATATTAGCGTTAACCTATGTCGACATCGGTAGCTAGCTTTAGCATAATTGCTAGGAAGGTTTTGTACTGTGATCAACTTAACGACGAAATCACTTTAGTCTTTCCCCTCTCCTAACGACATTTCTCTCGGTAGTTGGAAAGACGTCACAACCATGGCAACCGTTCGCTAAACGGATTGCAACTTAATACAAGGTAGCGAGAGTGACGTCACATCCCTATAGTATTTTAAAGATGATTATAACAACTTTTCCTCATCACAGAAGGACTAGTTTGAAAGGACTATGCCAATAACCAAACGTAGTAACATATAATTATCTACACAGTCATATAAAAAGTATGTATTTTTCTGCTTTGTGTGCATTATGGGGAATCAGGTTTTTTTATTTATTTTTTTACTATACTATATGCTAAAATTTGCCTCTCATACATATTATTCATAATTAACCATTCAATTTATCAATCCATTTTCTATAACCACTTCATCTATGCAGGGTCACAGGAGTACTAGTCCCACCTCCAGCTGTCAATGACCAGGGAACATGCTGAACAAGCAGCCAGTATATTAAAGCAACACAGACTCACAATCTAAGAGTAATTTAGATTTAGAGAGATCATTTCACTCAGTATGCATGCTTTGGAAAGCCACACTCAGAAAGGCCCAGGCTTCTAGCTGTGAGGCAAAAGTGCTGACAAGTGCATTTCTATGCAGCCCCAAGAAGCATTTAAAATAGCCTTCCCAAGTCCAGTCCTCAAGAGTAATTGTGGCTCTCGAGGACTGGACTTGATACCCCTGTCTAAGACCATCAACTAAAACTACAAACTATTTTTAATTCATCACATTTATAAAACTAGGGAGTTTTAAGCTGTCGGTGTACCTTTCAAATTAAAATATGCTTTGAGAAGTGGGATATTATTATTCATCCATAATAACAATGATAATAATACACTTTGGTTCTGAAACAATTGGATTTATCGTGATCAATCGATTACTGAAATAATCGTCGGCTCATAACGAATAATCGTTAACTGGAGTATAAACTCTCAAACATGGCATTTGTTTAAGAACCCACTCAGTAAGTAAGGTAAAACCATACAAAAATGCATACATTTTGCATTTGGGATAGAAAACCTTTGTATTTAAATATGCTCTATCGAGAAATCTTTTAGTTGCATAGTTTTAGCTTAGCCTGGTTCATATAGTGTAAACAATCTATTTAGCACCTTTTGCTAGTTGCAGCCCTAATTAATTTCATTTGTATAGCCCTTTACAATCACTAGATTAACCTGAGTGCTTTACAGTGAGGAAAATCAAATAAATCAGCGTTGTGATAAAAAAATCAACGTTTAAAAAAAATAGAAATATGTAAAAAAAAAAAAGTGTCACACTACTTGAAAGCCATCCTAAATAGGACAGTCATCATAAATTTCCTGCATTGACAGACCACAATGTCTATAGTTATGATATAGTTCCACTCCTAAGAGTAGCAGGGAAGGTAGGGTAATACTAACAGGAAAGACATAAACCAAAATAGAATGAAATAGCTTTATCTTGAAAGTGATACCTGTAACCAAAAGAAAACACTCCGACAATAAAGATATTTTACCCAAATATGATATCACAATTTGCAGACTCTCTTTAGCAAAACTCCATACCCCACAAATAGCTATAGACCCAATGAACAACACGACTTTGTCCCCCTGAAGGAGGAAAGAATCAGAACCACGTGGTTGAGGAGCAGCATGAGCTGAACTCAGGCGGCTAGAAAGCTAACTACGATTTATTTACCTCAGAATATATTCTATCAACTATTTCAATTTCAACTTAAATGCAGCCAAAATAGAAAGGTAATTAAACAGTAAAGGGGGGGGGGGGGGGGGGGGATGCTAACGTGACACATTTGGTATAAACTGTACGACTTACCATCATTTAACACGCGGGTCACCACGGCTAGGTTAGGGTAGCTTCTCCGAAACATAGCTAACCAAATGTTCTCTATCTTTTAGCCTTTAAACAACTGTTTACAGTTTGAAAAAACAAATCGGAAAGTCAACTAAATTGTGTCCCGCTCAGTCTGTTACGGGAACCGCTTACTTTTCCCTCCTGGACAAACTACGTCATGGCGACACCTAGTGGAATGGACCAAACCCTGCAGGTGTAATGTCGAATTCATCGACCCATCAGATTCTGCAACCAAATCCTTCATGTATACGTAACAAGCATAATACCCACTTTATTTTCATTTAATGCCACCTTCTATTTCTCCTTTCACTCAATTTAAAAAGTGAATATATCCTTTTTTTTTTTTTTTAAAAAAAGAAACTATAAATAATAAAGAATTTGTACTATACCTTAAAACATAAAAGATTGTGAAATCACACCAAAATAGAGTCCAGCTTACTGCAAAGCTGCAGACTGAAATAAAACTCAGTACCCTTGCCTCATTCTTTTATATTCTCCACATGTGGAGAAACTGCAAGTTTCTTTGTTTCAGGTTTCACAGTCTGTAAGTATAAGAAGCCTTTTCTGAGGCAGCAAAAATACAATATATCTTACTCTAATAACAATATTGTTTGTAACTATTATCTGCTTTTCCTTTAGTTAATTTCTCTAAATGTTGATTTCCCTAAATTCAATCAATTCAATCAACAGGAATTGGGTGCACAACTTTGAATTTTTTGGTCATTTGCTCCAAACATACAGGGCTCACAAGTATATACAGATGCACAAATATATACGATTACACTCGCACTAATGCTTGGTTAAATGTTACAAGCAAGTTACAGAGAAAACACATGCATTTTGTAGCCATCTACAAGCTTCTGCTATTTGACCACTTCTTTTCTCAGACACCTTTTGAATTGGTTGGATTCCTTGACCCAGCTTTCAGGCAAAGTAATTACATTTTCATCACAATGGAGGTCAGGGCCTTGGGGGTACCATTCTAGAAGCCTAATATTATCCTCCTTTATCCATTCCCAAACTATTTTATATCAATGAGCTATTGGAACACCAAGATATGACCTTGTTTGAAATATTTTGCAAAAACCTTTACCCTTAGATGAAATTAATGTCAGGATATTCCAGGAACCACCAGAGCTCAAGCCCATCAGAAACTTGAATGTCAACTCAGACATCCTCCACCAAAAGTTCACTCAAGCTCACAGTGCCGGCCTCCACCTGTCAATGGATCACCAGCTTCCTGACTGACTGACTGGCAGCAGCAGTTGAGGCTGGGGAGCATCTTCTCTTGCGCCATCAGCACCAGCGCCCCAGGGTTTGTTCTCTCCCCACTCCTCTTCTTTCTGTAGACAAATGACTGCACCTCAGCGGACTCGTCAGTGACACCCCTGAAGTTCGCATATGACACCACTGTCATTGGTTTGATTCAGGACAGTGATGAGTCTGCTTACAAATAGGAGGCGGATCGGCTGGTCCACTGGTGCAGTCAGAACCACCTGGAGCTTAGTCCACTCAAAACTGTGGAAATAATGGTGGATGTCCAGAGAACTCCCCCCCATACTCCCTAATCTCAGCATCCTCAACAACACTATGACTACTAAGGATCACTTCCAGTTTCTAGGAACCACCCTATCCCAGGACCTGAGCTGCTCCTCACACATAGACAATGTTCAGTAGAAGGCCCAGCAGAGACTGTACTCCCTGAAGCAATTCCAGAAGTACAACCTTCCACAGAAGCTACTGGTCATTTTCTCGTCAACCAGTATTCAGTTCGTCCTGTGCAAATCAATGACTTTGGTTAATCAACAAAGCACCACAGGTCCAGGCTGCAACGAACAGTCAGGTCTGCAGGGGTAATCACCAGGGCTGACCTTCCCTCCATCCAGGACTTGTACACTTAATAAAGATGAGCAATTACCACCAAATCCTTCAGGTTTCCCTTGAATCGACAGGCTGAAACTTTTTCAAAGCAAATTATTTGACACTTTATGGATTATGCATGTGTTTTCTTTTTGTACCAGAAGGCAAACCAATTTACATAAACACTGCCAATCAAATATGCAGCCTGAAAGTTACAAACAAATTATATTGTCTCTACTACTTGAGAAATTTTACCTGGATTTTTGTAACATGTGAGCCTGTACATGGGATTTTATGCATGTGACGATTTAATCCACAACATTTTTGTACTTGTGCACCCAGACCAAAAATAAAAGAAAGGAGAACATTACATTGGAAACAAGTTTTACAAATCATGGAAAAGCAACACATGCATTTTATCAGTTAATCTTATCTATAAGCAAAGTTTAACATACAAACACATAATGACTTAAAACAGGCAGAACATGAGGCTTTGTGCGTGATTTAGTGCTTAAAGAAACTACATTTTTCATTTTTAAATATAACATTTATTACAAAACAAAACAAAAATCAGTAAATCTTTGTTACTCTTGACAAAAACTCTTCCAGCTGTTGGCGCGGGTACATACCAGATGTACAATAAGCAAGACTAGCTTCCACACATATGTCTTTGAATTTCAGCTTCACTGGAGCAGCCATTGTTCCTGCTTCATTCTGGAATCCAGTTGTTTGTGTCATAGACACTCAGAGAACTCTTTTCCTCCCTTCAGCTGCCCTCCTGCTGCCCCTCGGCCACACTGATGGCCTGGCTCAGAGCCGTGAGGATGGAGGTCAGACCGATCAGGTAGCCGTCCTCCCTGTTCCCCTCCACCCAAGGGACTACATGCTGGAGCTCCCTCGAATCAGGAAGAGGCGTTGTCTTCCCAAAGTCTATCATCCAAACGCTGGCCTTGTTGTGGTCGTGGACAAAGAGAAGCGAGCTGCCAATGACCTGAGCAGGAAATAAGAGATTCATTGAACTGTTATGAGATTGAAGCAAACAGGATCTGGGTGTATTTTTGTTTCGGATAAACAACACATCTCTTTCCTAGTTTACCAACCTCATGGGTTCGAAAGAACTCTGAACCCCTGAGTGCATCCTTCAGGTCCAACAGTCTGGAGTGGTACGCGTTCTGAGAACACACATGGACACATATATCAGTGTTTCAGTGGCAACACATAGCACACACATTACAGGGTGAAATATGAGTGAACCTGTTTAATAAAGTGAGTAGCAAGGACATGTGAGGTTAACATTGTTCTTCCAAAAGAGAAAAAAGGATACATGTTTGTAGAACCACCTTTCATTGCAATTGCAGCTGCCTTTTGTCATTGGTATTGCAAAATAGCTCAAGCTCAGTCAGATTGGAAGGACAGCGTCTGTTAACAACAATTTTCCAGTCTCATCACAGATTTCGGATTGGATTTAGGTGAAGACTTTCACCGGGACGTTCTAATACAGCTATATTATAGCTATATTATTTAGTCCAAACCAATTTAGTTGTCATTCTGGCTAGTTGTTATAAGCAAGGTGAACCTTATTTCCAGTCATGATCTGCCTCTGTCAGTTTTTGAGTTTAAGCTCCTTGTCTGTTTTCTCTACTTCTGTTGCTATTATTTAAGTTCTTTTATGTTTATTAGACCCATCATTCATTCCTGTGTTTAGATTTCATTCTGGGATTCCTGAGTTAGATGTTTTAGCTTGTATTTCCTTGTATATTTGTTCCTCCCTGTTTATGTTCTTTAAGTTAGTTCCGTTGTTTACTTACTTCTGTTCAATTAGACGTTGTGGTTATTCCCCTGGATTCCCTGTTCGTTTGTGTCTTTTAGCCTCCCTCCTTCAGTGGCCTGCATGTTCTCTTTCACCAGCTGCTCCTGATTCCCCTCTGATTAGCTCCCTGTGTTAACTGGTCCATTCTCCATCCTTCCTCAGTATTTATATTCTCTGGTTTCATTGTTCTCCACCAGTTCCTACAACTTGCATTATGTCCTTTGCCCAGTCTTTTCTAGTTCATTATTTTAATTATAGGAAACTCTACCTCTCACAATGTTGCTCCAGATGGTTCTACATGGTGGTCCGACAAGAACACAAGAACACAGCACTATATACCATTTGAAGCATCCATCCATTCATCCATAAAAAAAGCATCTCCACATCATGGTGCTACCACCACCATGTTTACATTACTATCCACTTACAATTCTGCAGTATTTGGGGTTGGTTGTGTAGATATTTCACTTGAAAAATTAATAAAACACATTGACCACAAACTTGGTTGTAATGTGACAATGTGGAAAAGTTCTTCAGCTGATAAAGAAATTAGGTGATGATTTCAAACTTTTTAAACACTTTTTACTTCTACATATTTGAGACATATTTGAGTGTCTGCATTGCAGTATATTGTGGTACCTTCAAATGTGTGTCCTCAGGCAGTTTTAATGATGGTTGAATTCAGTTAAATTTTTGAGGCAGATAACTTCAGAGTTAGATAAAGTTTGTGTTAATTGTCCTATGATTATGTTTCAGGTTAATAATTACCACTAATACAGTGCTGTGTAACTGTGACTGACCAAAGTGTCCAGTTGCCTCCTGGTAAAGTAGAGTAATGCTTCTGTGACCTGAGTCAAAGTGTGGATTTTTCTAAAATCACGCTGGACACTGCCATCCTCCATCTGTAAATCAAAAATGAAAACAAACATTTTGCACAGTTAGAACTACATAAATTTTCTTGAAGGAGGAACTTAGCTTCACTCATACCATGATGCCCTCAATCCTGAAGCCCAGTGTGGATGTGGAGCTGGTTGTGTCCCTCCACTGTAGGTAGCGCCATTTATTCACTCGTTTATGTGCATGTTCCTCGGCTGTTGGTGCTGATGGGTCTGCTTTCACCATCTTTTGGTACATGTCGCTCCTTGGATTGGGCTTGGTCCGGGCTTTGATTAGTTCCTCCTCCTGGAATGTCCTGAGAGGAAAAAATGCTAACATAGCGCATCCTTTCAAAAGGCACTTAATTTGGCACTATTTTGGAAATTCAATCTAGTTCCATCCTTCAGAAAAAAGTGGTTAGAACTGCTTCATCACAGGAAATCAAACATTTCCTTTCTGTTTATTGCATTTCTATATGAAGCTTCACGTCCACCTGCTCTAATTTATATGAATGCAAGTTTGCTTGTTTCAGCTGAACAAAATGAGCTAATTAAAGTATTGGATTTCTGGAAAGTTATCTAGTAAATAGATGGTTTAAGAATTTTGAAATGGGGTTTTGTGGAGCTGTCATCAGTCATTATCTTGTGGTCATGTTAAAAAGTATATTAAACAATGGTCATGAGCAAACACAAACCTTTAAAAGGAAAAGCAGAGTGAGGAAAAAATAAGTAAACACCATGGTTTACCACTTTTAGCCGCAATAACTTTTTTTCTAAGGCAGAATTTTGACCCACTCATTTTTACAAAACAGCTGGATTGCTTACATGAACCAGTTTATCCCAAGCTTCAGCTGTTGGACAGATGTTGTGACATTTGACTCTGGAGTATTTTGGTGTACAGTGGACTTCATGTTCAACTTATCAATATCGGTAATGTGGCTGCAAAGCAAGGCCAAACCATTAGCCATCCATCACTATACTTGGCAATGTGTATGGGGTGTTCATGTTAATATTTTTAAATATTGTTATATTAATATATAATATTTTAAATTTTTATATTGTACTCCGAATCGAAACTACAAAACTATTACAAAACTTCACTCACGGGTCCACTGCTGATCCTTTTCCTCCCTTTGTACAACCATAACTCACCTGGTTGTCCACTCTCACCATCTACCTTTAGATAATCCAAACCAAAACTCCACACACCCGTCTACCTCCAGGATCAACCTCCTTCCTTTTCACTAGCAACCTACCAAGAAAGACCAGAACAAATACTCACCAGTTATTTACTCCTTAGCCTCAGTCACACTTCTCTTCCCCTACTCAGATTGGTTGATCCACTGCTGGGATCACCAGCTTCTTCTGAACAGTCGTCAGTAAACCACATTACACTTTAGTTTTCCTTTCTCAGTGACAAATAATCTCCACTTTGGTTTCATCTGTCCAAGGGACATTTTTCCTCATGCTACATCCAGAGGCAACTTTTTAAAGTTGTGCTGCCACATATTTTTTAGAACCAGTCCTGTCAACCCTTCCACATCCACATGGTAACAATCAGTCTTTTTCTAATTGTAAATCATGAATAACATTAATCTGCTAAATCAGAGATGGTGCTGTAGGCTTTTCTGCAATTTCTCTGATCATGGCATAGCCCGATTATGGGGTGAATTTGCTGAAACATCAACTCTTGACATACATGTAACTATTTTAAATGTTTTCCACTTGTGACAAACCCCCTTCACTGTAAAATGACCCCAACAGCTTCTGTCATCTTCTGTCAAGGTCATCGCTGATGTCTTTACTTCTATTATGTATTATGTCAGCACACACCTGAATTCTTCAGAATAACAAACACCCCAAAATTCTTGCTTTTAAGAGCTGTTCATCTGTATTGTAAAGGAAGAGAGGGTATGATGACTTGCAGTAGATGTTGGTTTCATAGATAAATACAGGTCAGCTGGGTTATGAGCGACATGATTTGACCAACATTGATAGGGGCTCGTGTTGTTGCAGGCTCTGAGCCTCATATCATAAAGTTGTTGATGTCAACATTTATCTGAAGAACAATACAGACTGACCAGCTATGATCAAGATTAATCAGAGGAAGAAATGAAATAATGTTTTATCTCTATGCAGGTGTCACAGAGTGACATTTTTGGACTCTCTTTGTGGCTTTGTGTTTGTTTACCTTTTGCTTAGATGTTTCTATTTTGGGTTTTGCATTGTGTTGTCTTTTCTCCCTCTTCCACCTCCTAGTGTTTACTTCTTAAGTTCTTTTATGGTTGTTTTCTTATTACTTTGTCTGTCTGTCATTTTCTACCACTTATTCCATAGTGGGTTGCGGGGGAGCTGGTGCCTATCTCCAGCAGTCTATGGGCGAGAGGCAGGGTACACCCTGGACAGGTTGCCAGTCCATCGCAGGGCAACACACAAACAACCATGCACACACCTAAGGGCAATTTAGAGTGACCAATTAACCTAACAGGCATGTCTTTGGACTGTGGGAGGAAGCCAGAGTACCTGGTGAGAACCCACGCATGCACGGGGAGAACATGCAAACTCCATGCAGAAAGACCCCCGGCCAGGAATTGAACCCAGGACCTTCTTGCTGCAAGGCAACAGTGCTAACAACTGCGCCACCATGCAGCCCCTTATTACTTTGTATGGTTTATTATTATTATTGTAATTATTATAGTTCTTGGTCTTCCCTGGATTCTCTAGTTTTATTTCTCTTTAGTATCTTTGTGGTTAATTGTGTTTTATTATTTGTTCCTTTGCACTCTTCTTGTTTACTAGTTTATTTTCTGTTTCCTTTCCAGTTAATTCAGTCAGTGTGGTTAGGTTTGTTTACTTCTGTATTCAGGTTTTCTTTATGGGTTCTTTGTTTGTTCTCAGGTTGTTATTGTTGTTCCTATGTTCCCTCTAGTTTCTGTTTACTTTAGTCAAGATTATTCTAAGTTTCTTATTCCCCATTTGATTATTTATCTTTGTCTATAGGTTTGCTTGGTCTGTGTTTCTGTTTATTGTTTATTAGTTACTTTGCCCGTCCTCAGTCTTTGTATTTGTTTCACCTGTTCCTTCTGCTTCCCTGCCTCCTTGTTACACCTGTCCCTGTTCCGTTGATTATCTGCCTTTGTTATCTCACAGTATATAAGTTGGTTTTGTGTCTTTGTTTGTTGCTGGTTCCTTGTGTTCGTCACACCTCGTTCTCGTCCATGATTATGCTTTGTTTTTGCCACGCCTTGCCTTGGGAAACCTGCAATGATTTTGCTACGTTTTTTGACCTTATAAATAAATCTTTGAATTACAAAGATGATCCTTCCAAGCTCTTGTCTGCGCTTTGGTCTGATTCAAAACCACTTCTTGAAAGCAGGAGGGTCTGAGGTCAGACCAGCAAGCTCCACTCTTCATCTCCCTGGAAACCAATCAGCCTCACCCACGATTTCCACCTCACCTCTCTGTAACCATTGTATAATGGACTCTGTTGCTCAAGTGCATTAGATTAGCATCACCAGGTCGCTACTTTCCCTCTTAAATCCTATACAAATAAGGGTGTCCTCACACACAGCTTTTTAATTTTTGTGCTTCATTCAGATTAATAAATGATGACAATCCAGTTTCTGTTCTGTGGTTTGGAACAGTTGAGGTTATCTTTAAATACTCGTAGAACCTGTGAAAGAACAGGTCATTTTCATTATGTATTGAAACGCAAAACCCTGGGACTGAAAGAGGGTGGACTTTTTTTACCTTGACTGCACCTGCATACTTAAAGATAGCTCAGCTTGTAAAACAGACTCTAGTGCAGCCTGGAAAGTCCAGCTTTTCCAGTTAGGAACCAACAGAGTCTTCAGTATAAATACTGAGTTTATGTAAATAACAGTTGAATAAAAATTTGACAGCATGAAGGCTCAGAAATAAAGAACTCATATAAATAATTTGAATCACTTAAAAAGTCAGAAATCCATTTTGGAAGTAGGATGTATTTGACTAGCTGTTAGTTTAACCCTGATATCCTGAGCTACCTGTATCCTGTTGTAGGCCAAGGGTGCTGGAGGTCATACTGGCCACTTTTCCTCACTCTGCTACTTTCTCCTACTACTCTCCAATATTGCATTATCTGCTGTTATTGCTGCCATTAACTTAATTTTCTAAATTTTTTTCTCTTCATAGAAATTAAATCTGCCCTGTAGTTTTTGTGTTCAGCTGTGACCCCTTTTTGGAGGGGCCATCAGTGGAAAAAGTGCTGCCAATAACTTTGTTTTTTTTTCTATTTATTATACATTTGGCCCTGTCTGTCTGTGATTAACCCACTCTCTCTACTCGAGACTGGGTGAATGGATAACTTAAAGAGCTCTTTCTGCTACTAAGTATATGCACTTTGTTTTGATCCCATATAGTTTACTACTGGGTCAGAGCTTATCTGTTTAGCTATGTTTCTGTCCTAGATGAAGCCCCTAAATGAGTGCTGCCATTAATGCTTTACTTTTTTTTTGACATGGAAAATACTCTTGGATCAGTGAATCAAGATTTTTTGTGTGTATGCTGTGTCTTCTCAAACCCTGAGTCAGTCATGGCAGATGGATGCTCACACTGAACTATGTTTTGCTGGTTGCTTCTTTCTGTTTAACAGGTGTTTTCTTTTACTTTTTTGTGGCACGCTAAGCATGAGGTCTTGCTCTAAAGATAATGACTCGGGCAATCAACTGGGTTTCCTTAGATAGAAAATGTTTTACCAATATAAATAATAAACTGAACTTGACTGCATCTTTTATAACTAGGACTGAATTGGAACAATGCAATTGACTTTAAATCTGTTTATTGAATCTGTTTGTTGAATTGACTGGATACTATATAAATTCAATCTGTTTTTTTTTTTTCAAGTGTCTGGAGATGACATTTCTTGTGAATCAGTGCTATATAAATTAAACAGAATTTGATTGAACACTATGTCTGGGAACAAAATGACATTCAGTTTGCATTTAATATGAAATAAAATATTATAGTTAAATCCAAATTAAGCATATGCTCACGTTTCAAAACAGTTGAGTTTCAGTATAAAGGCACTTGAAAACATAAACTAACAGACTATTTGGTTGACTTAGAAGAAAGAGACTCAGCAACAGGTCAATCCAAGATGTTTTATGAACAAAAACAAAACAGATAACAATAGACATTCTGGAAAATGAAAACAACATTCAATAAAAAAAAAAGCCATTTTCAACATTTTATTGAATGTTGAAAACAACATTCAATAAAAAAAAAAGCCAGAGGCTTGCTGACAGTAACATACCTTCAGCCAGCTTAACTCACCCAGGAGAACTGAGAGACTAGCTTAAGCAGATAAGATGATAACTACTCTGAAATACTCAGATGAACCCCACTTTATAAAGAAAAGCAATGCAACCATGCAAAATTTTAAATCCTCTTAAGTCAGTTAGTTAATATATATGCATAATCACTTGAAGGGAAAAACCTACCTGACTCCCATCTTGCAGTCCATGATAACAGGCCTCCTCAGGCCGTTGAGTAAGTCCTCCAGGCGGATGTAGCAGTGCTCCCCTCTGGTGACCAAACCATGGTACTGGGGGACGAAGGGTCTCAGCTGGTCTCTCATCAGGCAGTCTAGACACTTTGCCTCCACTTCACTGTACAGTTTCAGCACCTCCCCTCCTTTACTAACCTGAAAATTACCTGGTGACAGAACAACATGATAAGATACAAGAAGCAGCAAAATATTCTAGGACAGAAGATAATAAATGTTGATCTACTTAATATATTTGTCATCTTACAATCACAAACTTCAGGGTATTTAATTGGGATTTTATGTAATAGACCAACACAAAGTGGTGGGTGATAATAAAGTTTGAAGGCCTGAAAGGTTTGGTGGAGAACATCAGTGAACAAACAGCATCATGAAGACTAGGAAACACATACAGGTCAAGGATAACATGGAGAAGTTAAAGCAACATCTCACAGAGGTCTGTTTAATCCATCATCTTAAAATAGAAACAGTATGGCACACCTGCAAACCTACCAAGGCATGACCGTCAACCTGAAGTGACAGGCTTGGCAAGGAGAGCATTATTTGGGAATAGCTGCCAGTAGACCAATTGTAACTTTGGAAGAGTTAAAGAGATCCAAAGCTCAGGTGGGAAAATCCATTGACACGACAACTGCAATTGTGTATTCCATAAAATTGCTTTCTTAGATGGCAGCAGCATTGTGTTAGAGAGAAAACTGGTCAGAGTTGAGGCAAGATGGATAGAGATAAATTCAGGGCATTCCTAGAAGAAACCCTGTTTAAGGCTGCAAAACAGAATGGCATGTCCTTTTCCTTCACAATAAAGCATTACAATACATTGATGTTTGTGGTTGTAACATGTAAAAAAAAGTTAAGAGGTATTGAGACTATGTACAAAGTACATGCCTTGATGTCCAGCCAGCTGGACCCAGGAGCTCTGCCGCCGAAGTGACCAATGCATCATGGTCAGGAAAGTCTTCCAGGTGCGACACTAAGGGAATATCAAAGAAAAAAACATTTGTTGCTCTTGTAGGAGAGACATTGGGACCTTTTTCATGAGTCACATAGATTTTATCAAAAGCTTGGCTTTTGTAAATTAAAAGGAAATCTATTGCTACTTCTTATCCCTGTTTTTATTCCAGGATTGAACTTGATTTAGCATTATCTTCTGAAAATGTCCTGTGAAAGTCTCGGTGAACCAGAAGTGTTAAATGTGTGCCTGGTTATTGTTTCCAAACAGAGCATAGCTGTAAACCTAAGATCTACTTTGTATATACACAAAACAGCCGCTACCAGACTGAGACGTGGCACAGAAAAACAGAAAAACAACTATAGCAGATCTGAGCATGCTCGGTATAGACCCAAATGAAGATGTGGCTTCAGTTAATGTTCGTTTAGCAATAATCTAGCTTTGTTCTAGAAAATTATTCTGGCTTTTATTCTAAATGATGATGAATGCTGATTTAAACTTTACTGTGTAAAACTCATCACCCTCAGTTCTGCTACCAGTAACGGTTTTCTTTAGTGTTTGACAATGCAAACACCCTGAAGCCAGGGAGTGAAACATCTACTTTCTAGTTGTCCGCCCAGTCGCTCCTCCCTGAACTCATATCTGTTGCAGAAGCTGCAGGCAGCCATGCAAACGGCATTCAAATCTGACCATGTCAAAGTCCTCTTTCAAGCCCATGCAAATCAGCAGGACCACAGTTGCAAAGAACAGTTGAGAAACATGGTTTTATGTCTCTTCCATAGAAAACCAGAGCAGATAGGATGTGCAGAGAGAATAACAGAGTAATGAACTGAAAAACCCCGTAAAATGTGCAGAAAAAATTTATAGTTTTGAAGTGAATTAACGCTTCCTGAATGATGTGTTCTCACCTTCCTGAAAGTTTTTCTTTTAGACACTGCATCCTCTACATCACTGAACACCTCGTCGCTCTCTGAGGAGAGGTTGAGGGAGGAGCAGGAGGAGGAGGTGGAGGAGTGCAACAACTTGGAGAGGATTGGGTGCCGATGACCTGATGGGTCAGTTACATCGTCAGCCTCCTCGTTCTGCCTCTCGATGGTCTCAACACTGCAGCTGTTCTCCTCCTGAGATGCTGTGGTGGGAGAAGTTTTCCTGTCTTCCTTCTCATTGTTCTCGCTTCTCTTCAAACAGGAGCTTCTGCCTCTCCAGTGTTTCCCCTCATCTCTCTCCTTGTTGTCCTGTTTCCCCGGTGTTCCACTGTCCTCCACCCTCCTCTTCCCACTCCACCTTCCTCTCTCGCAGCCGTCTGTGCCAACGTCAAAGCTCCCTCCTAACTTATCTTTCCTCCTGGACCTCCATCTGGCTCTGAGAACTTCCCGAGAATACTTTGCAGTGTTGACCCATTCATGAACTTCTACAGGTGTCTCCTCCTTCGCATTTGACTGATGAGATATGAGAGATTCTGAATCAAGATCATTGTCCCAGTCCTCGTCTTCTCCCAGTCCACCTATACACTGGCTGTAAGGGGGGAAACTTTTTGTAGCCAGGAGCCTGGGCCTGAACCTGCCTCTGACTTCAGTACAGCTGCTGGACGGCTCATCACTGATTAACAGATGTTGGTTTGTCTGATCTGAGAGTCCAGTGCATGAGTCAGTGTCTTCTATCTCCATGTTAATCCCCTCCATCTTTAAGCCCGGTTGATGCTCAGCTGAGTCCATGCTTGTGTCCCGACCGGAGCGGAGATGGCGATTCTGCTCCATGGGCACAACATGTGCTTACACAACAGGGAAATATTTACAAGAGAACCACAGTTTTGAATATGATTCCAGAAATGCATTTACAAGCAAAAAAAAAAAAAAAGCAAACAAACTTTTCAAAACTTTCTTTAAAATGACACAAAATGCAGACTAAAACCTCACAAAGCTTCAGGATGAACCTTACCTTTATTCAGCAGAGTTCTCAGAGAAGCAAAGCCTTGTGCCTGACATAGAGTTACGTCCCCCTCTCATTCCCTCTTCTGGAACCACAGTTTGCATGTGGTGACGTTATGTTTCCAAAGCTTGGCTCTGGGCTGGCTGATGGAGCTCAGCCAACAGTGCCTCGGGGCAGGATGACATCCAGGAATGAAGGAGTCAGGCAACACTGAGTGCCATGTCCTCCCTCAACATTTATCACACCAGCAACACTCATTATCCTCGTTAGATAGAGCCTATACAATGTAAAGCTTACTTAAAACTTTATTTTAAGTGCTTAAAATAATATCCTGAATTAGTATTAGTTTTTAACGCATGATAATTGTAAATGACTAAAAAAGAAGCTCTACAATCTGATTTGATATTATTAAAGATCCATAGCCAGCTGAAAAAAGAAGGTTGAGGAGCCGTCATGGTTTTATCACTTTTCTGTTGCTTTTGTGAAGGATAGCTTGTTCACATAGACAAAAATAAATACGGAATACAAGCGAATCCTAAATTGACATGTATGTGATACAAGTTTAAAAAGAAAGGTGGTAGTCCAAAGCACTCAAACTGCAGATAAATGAATGGACTGAAACTGATGCTGATATGCAGAAATGATCGGTTATTGGAAATGTTTAGCTGATGTGGTGCTGAGCTCTGGCTTGAGCTGTTTTGCTTATGTTATGGGTTGTAGGTAGAAACAGACAAAAAGAAAAAAAACATTTTAGAAAATAAAACAAACAGGGAATAGAAATAGAAGAAAAAAAGATAACTGTTTGTGGTAAAAGTATTTATTTTATTGAAAGACAACAGCATGTAAACTGAGGAAAAAACTTTATGTTTTATTGTTCAGAGTTCCTGCACAGTCTGGTAAGGAATTTAAGATTATTATGTTCCTGACCTGGATAGTGTTGGGACAAAACAAAGCATTAAAAATATCTGTACTTTCAAATTGTTTTTCCCTGTTCCTTTCTCAACTTCATTAAGCTACTCCAACCAGTGGGCTTTGTATACTGGTTTTTAGATAATAGATGCACTTAGAAAAGTTAATTCCATCCCATTCAATGAATTTATTCCCACTATCCACTCATCCGTCCATCTATCCGTCCGTCCGTCCATCCATCCACCCGTCCATCCACCTGTCCATCCTTCCATGCATCCATCCATCCGTTTGTGTCTCTCTCATGCAGTTTTTTGTTTTTTTCCCCCTCATTTCCAAATTCTTATCACAAAGCATGATACAATCAGCAAATATGCACAATTTACAGGGAGTTATTTTACAGCACAAAAGTGTCAGCAAGCTAAAAGTTAAAACGCAATCTGGAGACAGCATTCAGAAAACATGATCTTCCAAAAACATTTCAAGTTACACTTCAATTTCTCATACTTCTACTAGATAAGTTATCAGGCTTTTCTTTCAATAAACTCATCAGGCCACCTCAGATTGGTTAATTTCACCCTGATTAGGTTTATATCCATTCTGCATGTCTGTGTTGTTGCAAAACTACAGGTAGCGCTCATCATCACTCAGGTCTGTGGGATCAGTTTGCAGGGGGCCCATCCACTCTGCAGCATCTGTCAAAGAAGTTATACCACCAGTCAAGAAAAGCTTCTGGTTGCGTGCTGAAAATTAGAGCTACATGGGGCTATGCTAGAATGTCTAATTTATTTGCACCTGCACCAAGTTCCCTTTCATTCTGAGGATGGTTATTCACATCATTCCTCTCTGGTCCATCGCTTGTGAGCTGTAATGTGGACTTCAGAGACAGATCAGACTAAATACACAGTGACATGTTTTAAGGCTGCAGCCCTGAACACTTGAGTTTATCTGGTTTGAAGTCTCGTCTTCTCTCACCTGCTCTGGTTTCTCCCCAAACCTCAGCAGCTGCCTCAAGTAGCTCAGGATGAAGAGGAAGCTGAGGAAGGTGAAGTTACTTGCAACGCCTACAAAGGCTGACAGGACTGGGAAGTAAAACAGCAAATATCTGAGAAAAACGAAAAAAACAAAACAATTATAGACGTTAGATTAAGGAAAAACAGGGCTGTCTGTTGCATTGATCCCTAAGAGGGATCTGATATACTCATCTATACCAATCATCACAGAGGCCCTGAAATCTGTTTGCACAAAATTCAGTTTTGAAATGATTATTTAATTTAATAAGGGTAAAAAAGCTACCCAAACAAACATGGGCTTGTGTGAAAAAGAAATTGCCCTCCTTGTAAAATTAGGATTTAAGCCTCATTTTTTGGACAGCTGAGTTCAGTTGCACCAGTCTTTACCAAGTGTGATTTTGGGTCACCTTTAGAACCAAGAAATCCCTTAAATAGAACCTGTCTGACAACTAGAAGTAGGTTAAAATACACATAATTCCCCAAATTAAACTCATGAACAGATGAAAAACAAAGTCATTGATATCTGTGAACCACATTGAGAACCATTATCCACTCACTCCAAAACTTTTAGGAAATATTCTGTGAACTGATGGGACAAACGTGGACGGTCAAAGGTCAAATTACATATACTTTGTTCCTCTATATGCTTTACCTTTTTTCTGTTGTTTTGTGTCTACCTGAATGCAGTGACCTTCCAAGAATTTGATCAAAGTACTTTATGCACGCCTTGCAGAAAGATCCTTGATCCCAGTTAGGCCTTTTATCTGCAAGGGACTACTAACTCTTTCATGTATAATATCAGAGACACAGGATTTTGTGCAGGAATGTGTGTGCTGTCGATCTCACCTTAAGCCGGTGAAATGGGCATGCACATACAGATGAGATGAGTAGATCTGGACCTTGCTAGACAGGATCTCAATGGTAGCCGTGACTGAGGGGGCATACTGAGCACAAACAAAGGAAACATGGCTTGAATTTTCTTATGTCATTTCAAGTGGCAGAAAATGAAGGAATCCTTTTCTCCCTAACAAAAATATCTCAACTTTCAGAAAAAAAAAATAAATCTGCCTGTGACTCACTGGGTCGTCTATGAACTCTGAGAAGAGCTCCACCTCCACAACCTGTTTCTGCTCGGCCGCTCCACTCAGAAAGGCAGGGAGAAAGAGCAGCGTTCCCAAAGTCTTCAGCAAGTCGGATCGGTACCGCAGCATTCCCTAAACAACAAAACAACACATTTTATATACAGACGTTGACAAAAATGTTACCACCCCTTGTAAAGAAATGTAAAAAGCCCTACGATAAATACGTTTATTGCAGTGGAACAATGCAATAAACATTTTATTGCTTTGTGTACATTTATTGAGCTGGGAAAAATCAAGAAAGGACAGCTATGGTCATCTGTTTCACAAAGTTGAACAAAGAGAGAAGGACAAAGTCTCTTTAGATCATCCAGAGTCATGGGTCTTCTCTAATTCTTCTCTTCAGCTAACAGCAAGGTTTTTGGACAGGATTTATGTCTAGCGACTGAACTGGCCATGGAGGAAAGTTTGTGTTTTAAATCATTTATAAGAATATTCCTACCACTTTCATCCTCTTTCCACGTATTCCTTTGCTCTATATTTCAAGAACTGGTTAAAATATTCCACTGATAAATTGTTGTTCTAAATGTTCTAAGTGAAACATTGTATAGACTAATTATACACAGGCTACATTTTTTTCAAGACTTTATTTCTTTTAATTATGATTTTCTGCTTACAGCTAATTAGACAATTAATGAGAAGTATGTTTAATACCTGCTTAAAGGTTATTTTCAAAAGGTACTTTTAATCTGACAATGTTCATCAGAAGGCATATTTTAATTTATTGAATTGAATGCCTGTAGTACTATAATAATAGTAGTCTCCTTTTTTGTTCTAACAAAAGGCGCATATCTCTGTCATACACACATGATTCCACTACTTGTTGGTGTGCTAAAATACATTTTAAAATGTTTGATATTTGTATTGGAACACTCCAAATTAGAAAATACAGTGCTTATTGTGCCATTAAACATCTTTTAACTAGAAAAATATTAACATTTGTGGGGGAATTTGCAAATGTAGCTTCTACCCCTTTGTGTGACCCTGACCCTTTTCAAGGGAGGCATTGCTGCAATTTTCCAACAGTGAGTTTCCCTACCTTACCAAAGACATGGGTCTTCATCCAGCCTGGTGGTCTGTGGCAAAACAGTATCTTCTGATTTCTACCCCAGGGAAACTGGAAGTGATGGATTAGATGTTCCCAGAAACTCCAGTGAATTTAAAAGTTTAATTTGTTTTGAAGGGATTGTTAGGGGGATGCAACAATTGTGCCACCAGAGTAAAAAACAAATTCTCAACATGGGATTTTTCTCTCAAAATACAAAAATGTACACAAATTATGGATTCAATTTTTCAGTGTGGGATTCTACCGCAAGAACAGGATTAATGAATTTATTTTTAAGGCCTTTTACACGTTTTTACCAGGGGTGCCAATAAATGTGGCCGGCACTGCATGTTTGCAATTATCCCACGATGAACACCTAGAAAAGAGGATCAATGTTCTTAGCAATGAAAAACCAAGTTAGATAAAGCTGATTGGGTTACATGCTCATTTTTAATGAATGTTAACAGGGGTGATCTCTGATGATGACTCCTTCCAGGAACTCATATTAATGTGGAAAACTTGAAACCACACGAATTACTTCATTTTGTTGCATAAATTAATTAATAAGAGTAGAACAGTGGAAGACAAAAGAAGTAGTATCAGGCCTGAGAAATGCTTCTTCCTTTGGTGGTAAATCAATTAGCATACCAGGTTTCCATCAAATCTCTTTGGGAATCACCTTGTCAAACTGTTTTATTTTATGTTTTTCTCTTAAATTTAACTGAAGAAAAGGGATGAAGCTCTGAAAGACTTTGAGATACCTTAAAGTTTTTGATTAGGACCTCCTTAAAAGGTTCAAAAATCCGGCTGCTTGGATGCAATATACAGAGAAAGTCAGGGATGTCTTAAAACTTTTGCACAGCACATCATGTTCAATCTCTCCTCCAAAAAAGCTGGGACCCTTTGTAAAACTTTTATTTATCATCATATCCAAATTAAAATCCATCAAGCAAGGAAAATAAATTTAATCTAAACTTTTGGTAATCAAGAACAATACTTCCTCTGGTCTAAAGAGGAAAGCAGAGTTCAAATGTTGGCATTTGAGATTTCATAGGTACTGCAGGTACGTCGGTTTAATTAATAATTTGAAAATCCGTGAAATAAATAAATATTATTAAAATATGCAAATTTTTTGGTTACATTTGTTTGCATAAAAAAAACTTTCCAGAAGATACATACGGTGTAGTTTAAGTTTTTCAACAAGTCATATCTGTGTTTTTCACTCTGGTGTCCGAGTCACCACAACACTGAGATCACTGTCTATTCCAGCAGAGCTCTGCGTAAGCACAAGCAGCCCTTATCTAGCTCACACCGAGGCTGTGACTTAAGGGTTATTAAGCATCAGTACTGTACTCACAAAGCGAGAGCTGGAGGCCTTCTGCAGCTGACTTGCCTGAGAAACACAGCACTTAGTGAATTACTGCAGAAAGTGATCACTTCAGAGCAGAAATTGTGTTTGGAAAGCAAAGTAAGTGACGGCTTACGGTACGAGCAGAGGAAGCCACTTGGGCTCCATCCTCAGAGTAACAGGTGGTCTTGATCATGAACATCCCCACGTCATGATTGGTCGGGGAGTCGGGCATCTCCAGCTGCAAATACATCCGATACGCCTGGCCGAACGTCAGCGCCTGCGAGAAATCATATTCTTAAGATATACTCCACAAATCAAGAATTATTTAAAACACATATGTAGCGCCTTCCAAAAGTATTCACACCCCTTGAACCTTTACACATTTTGTCAAATTGCAATCACAAACGTCCATGTATTTTAAAGTCATTAAACAACCCAAAGCATCACAAAAAAGGTGGTTTTATTTTTTGCAACAAAAAAAGGAACATATGGTGAACATTTTAACACTTTGTGGAATCACCTTTCACTGCAGCTGCAAGTCTGTTGAGGTATGTTTCTACCAGCTTTGCACATCTAGAGACATTAAGTTAGGCCCATTTTTTGTTGCAAAATAGCTCAAGCACAGTCAGCTTGGATGAAGTGAGTCTGTGATTTCCTGCCAGCAAAGACAACAGATAGAGTGTAGGTCATTCTTTAAACAGCAGGAATGACCAAATATATTACTTGCAATAGAGCACCATAATTATTTAATTAGCAGTCAAAGCACATTGATATTGTATATAGTGATATTACTGTGTGGTAGAGAAGCAGGACCCAGGCGCAGACTGGAGAGTTGGATGAACATTATGATTTATGAAATAAGGACAGAGAACTTACAGCTCAAGGAACATAGGAAGAATCACAGGCATGTAAAGAGGGGGAGAAACAGGAGAACGATGAGAGCTGAGGACTTAAATACTGTGGGGCGAATGGAGAGTGACATCGGGTGCCGGTGTGGTAATCAGAGGATGATGAGGAGCAGCTGGCAGAAGGTGAGCAGGGAGACTGAGGAGTGGAGACTAATTAGCACAGAAGAGATGAAGGGAGGTACACAGAAACACTAGGGAGAATCTAACAGATTATTCAAAATGTACAAAGAACACAAAAATAAACTATGAAACTAATACACAAAAAACTAAAATGGCAACAACTAGAGCACATAAACAACAGGCAAATTAGGAGAAAGAGACACAAAGGAAACCAAAAAACTCAAACACCTACAGATTATAGTAGAATTTGTGATAACCATAAATGGGCAGCCCTAAGGTTTGGCTGACTCTTGCTAGGTTTGCACTTTGCAATATCTTTCCATTTCCAGATGATGGGTTGAACAGTCCTTCATGTGATATTTGTTGTTTTATGACTGAACCCTGTGTAACACTTCTCCACAACCTTCTCCCTGACCTGTCTGCAGTGTTCCTTGGTCTTCATGATGCTGCTTGTTTACTAATGTTCTCTAACACACCTCAGCGGCCTTCATAGAACAGCTGGATTTTTACTGAGATTAAATTACACACTGGTGGACTTTGTTTACTAATTAGGTGGCAAAGTTAACCAGTGTAGAGGGCAACCAATACAAATGTTTTCATATGTAAAACAAATACATTCCACTTCATATTTATGCACTACTTCTTGTTGCTATGTCACATAAAAACACATTAAAATACATTGAGGTTTGTGATTGTCACACGACAAAACATGGAAAAGCTCAAGAGGTATGAATACATTTGGACGGCACTGCAGGTAACCCCGTAGAGGATATAACGTGAACCTACATGTTTCTTGTTTCTCATCAAAGAGACGTTGGCCACAGGATAGGAGCACCAGAAAGAAGATGGTGATTCACAGTCTGTCCTGTGATAATAAAAGAAGTTTTAACAAAAAGTTTGCAGTTTTCTGGCTCTTTTGTAGCTACACCAAAACCGTGGTACCCACCGATAGTAGTAGTACACCGGTGCAGAAAAAGCAGCTTTGGGCATGTAAGAGTAGTAGAAAGTCCCATATAAAAACGCTGCGACCCAGAGGAGCAGAAGAACTATGGAGAACACAGTGAAGCCCTGCAGGAATCTCCGTCGTGCCCGTGAGATTCCCAAGACGACTGCATGCTGGAGACTTAGCAGAACCTGACTGATGATGACTGAAGGTTCTCCAACGTCTTCCTCTGAAGGCAGGTGGCTTTTCTGATCCATGAGATCTGAAACTACAGAAAATGTAGCGTACCAAAACATTTCGGTAAATTTATTCAAGTGAAGAAAAACCCCACTGACCCAGGCGGTGATATTGAATATTCACTCATAATAATAATAAGAAAGGGTGACATTTTTTAGATTTTCAAGGAAACGAGGACAGACAGTGCTGCACATAGAGCTGAAGATAAAGCGTAGCAGATGACATTATAAATGAAGGGCGCAAGCCTTCAAATTCAAAGAAATGACATCACCAAAAACCACTGAGTCCAATCAGAGTCACATTGTGAGGCTTTTTACATCAGCTGACCTTAAACTGTGCCAATCTCCAATCTGACCAATCTGACTTCATAAGTAAGGTAAGGTTCAAAACTATCACAAAGCACTGTGAATAAAAAAAAATGGCCATTGAAATTAAGTGCCTGATAGCCAATAACAAAGATAAAATAACACACAATGAAAATAAACATTCAACATGAGGCGTGTTTAAGCAAGAAAGGTTTTAGCTGCTTTTTAAGCGTCCAAAGAGTCAACTGAACATGGCTGCAGGAGTTCCACGGCCTTGGTGCTGCACATAGAAAGGCTCTGGCCTCCTTGGTTTGTCCTCACAAACAGAGAAGAAACCTGGTTTTCAAGACTGATGTATATTAAAGTTCATGGATCAGGCGCTTTAAAACCAAGCCTCAGGCATTTCTACTTTTAGTTGGAGACTTAATTCTGCAAACATAAAACATATCAGGCCAACACTGAGTTCCTGATGTGTCATAGTTAGACTCAAAGCTATAAGAAGACATATCTGTTGGGTAACCAGCAGCAAAAGGCCTTCAGCTGTCCTCTGCGTTTTTTTAAAACTCACCTCTGGTTTCTGTTGGCCGACTGAGAGCTGTTAGGAAACTGCTCCCTGAAGTCTCTCCGTCCACGCTGATCTTGGTGAAATGCTAAAACAACTCCCCTAGCTGTCTTATCATCAGGGCCTTAAAGCCTGTCATTGGATGGAGTTTAGCCCAGCCCATACAAAGACACATGCTTCCTCTGAGATCGAGGTCTCAAACCACCCCAAAACATAATTTTATCTAAAAACTTTGTGTTATTCCATTTACCTTTTAATCAATATTTGTCAATGTACTACTTTTTTATACATTTTAAGTTTTTGTCTGGATTTGTTTACAATATTAAAACATTTTATCTTATGATCTCTGGGTTTTGGCTCTTTGTGAGTTGTTTATCTGTTTTTTAAGTGCTGTCTGCCTGTTTTTGTTTGCTTCTCTTTCTCTCATTGTCTTCTACCTGTTCTGTTCATCGTTCACTCACCTGTTTTCAATCCAGTAATTATTCTCTCCCAAGCAAATACTTTTAATTGGCTCTTTTCTTTCCCGCTACCTGATTTCTGTTGTGCATGTTACCTTAGTTTCCCTCTTCAGTACAGTTAAGCACAGCAGTGCTGCTCAGTTTAGTTTGGATCAATTAGGTAAAATATTGTTTAGTTTAGTTCGGTTCGGCTCAGTACATTTAAGCTTATGAGAGTTTAGTTCAGAAGAGTAGAGTTCAGTTCACTGAAATGTAGTTCTTTTGTTTCAGTTGAGTTCATTTCAGCACAGTTTAATTCAGTAGCGTGCTTTGGTTCAGTTCATCTTAGGTCAGTTCAGCTCAGTTCAGTTTGGTTCAGTTCAAGTTAATACAAATCAGTCCTGTTCAGTAGAGTTCAGGGCAGTGCAGTTTACTACAGTATGTTTAGTGCATTTCAAGTTCAGTTTGTTTCAGTAGAGTGCAATTAAGTTTTGTTTATCGTAAAAGAGGGCAGTTTATTGTAGTTGAACGCAGTTTAATATTCTACAGTTGGGCTTGGTTCATTTATTTCAGTTTAATATAATTCGGTTCAGATTACTTAAATTTATTTCTGTCACGTTCTGAAGCTGAAGTGGACCAAAGTGCAGACAAGTGCTGGGCAGCAGCATGTTATAGCAAGGCTTCATCTTTATTCAAAGGGATTCCAAAAACGTAGCAAAATCACTGCAGGTACTAACATGAGTCGAATCCAAAACTTACATGAGTTCTCTCTGCAGGAACATAGCAAAACTGAACTGAATCAGGAGTAGTGAACAGAAGGAACCAGCAACGAACAAAGAAACTAGACTAACTAATATACAGAAGGTAACAAAAGGCAGGTAATCAAAAGAACTAGGAACAGGTGTGACATGGAAGCAGGGAGGCTGAAGGAACAGGTGAAACTAATAAAAGGACTAAAGCATGGGAGAAGGGACTAACAAACAATACAGTGAACCAACCTAAGCAAAACTATAGACAAAGATAAATAAGAACTAACAAAAGAAACCATAAAGAAACCCTAACTATAAAAGTAAACAAACCTAAACCAACACTGACTGAACTAATTGAGAAAAAAGCAGAGAAAGCGAGGATTAGAATAAATGTAAACAAAACGTAAACAACAACTAAAGCTAACCTATAAGGAGGGACTGGAGAATAGAGATAAACTAGGAGAACTCAGCTGGAGAACTATGATAACAATAATACTAATAATAATAATAATCATAATCATCATGAGAAAACTATACTAAGTAATAAGAAAGCCACCACTAAAGGAACTAAGAGCGAGGGGAAGAAAACAACAAACACTAGAAGGCAGGAGAGAGAACAAAACTAACATCAAATTAACTGGAGGAATAAACAAACAAAACTACTAAGGCCAAAGAATAAAGATATCCAATTGAAAAGCAAAACAAACACAAAACCAAACAGAGTCCAAAATGTCGAACCCTGACAATTTCAGTTCATTTACAGTACAGTTAAGCTCAGTTCAGGTCTGAAAAGTTAAATTGGTTCACTTCAGTGTACTACATTACGGAGTGTCACATTAATTTACATATTTCGCCGTGTATATTCTATTAAGAACTTACTTTTCAGAGGAAGTACTAGAGATTTGGCATCACCCTTCAAATATAAACATAATAGATTAGATAGATTTGTAGATAAAAATGCTTTAAACAAAGAATGCTTTCAGAAATATAAATGATGATTGTTTATTTTTATCAATTTACAAAATGCTAAGTGAGCGAACCCAAACATAGAGCCAAAGTCATTAAGAACTATTTTGAGCTTAAAGAAGAAAAAGACTGACTGGAAGTGATGGTGTGGCCCCACAGAGCCCTGATCTCAACATCATGGAGTGTGTCTGGGATGACATGAAGAGACAGCAGGATGTGAGAAAGCCAACATCCACAGAAGATCTGTGGTTAGTTCTCCGAAATGTTTGAAAAGATGTCCTTCAAAAACTGTGTGCAAGTGTACCTAGAAGAATTGATGCTGTTTTGAAGGGAAAGGGTGGTCACACCAAATATTGATTTGATTTAGATTTCTCTTTTGTTCATTCACTGCATTTTGTTGATTGATGAAAATAAATGATTAACACTTCCTTTTTTGAAAGCATTCTTTGTTTACAGCATTTTTTCACACCTCCCTAAAAGTTTTGCAGAGTGTGGTATTTTTTTTTTAAATCACACATTAATTTAAAGAAAAACCTTGATTAAGCCAGTTCATTTCTACTTGAGACAGATTTGTTAGATTAGCCACTCTGGCTGGAAGAACTAAAAGCTGCAGTCATACATGGTGATGCCTGGCCATGATACAATGAATGGTTTCTGTGAGGATGATGACTGTCTTATGTTTGGAGATGAGTTTTTTCAGAGTTGCTTTCATTTGTTCACATCATCCATTTACTCAGGGACACAAAAACATATCATTAGCCCAAGTCATTATTTAGCAAATATAACTTAGGCAATTAAGCCATGATACTAACGATTATTGTTACTGTTATTGTGTTGCAATTGATTCATTCGGTGGAGATTTTTTGGAAAAAAAGCAATTTTTAGTAATATTATGACATAAAGACCTAAGCAATGTTTTCACGCTATGCATGGTTTGTAGTTTGTTACACAGAAGAAGATTTTAGATTGTCAGACTGTCTTGCACATACTGTTCTTTTAAGGTTTATCTAAATGGTGTGAATGAGTCTTCAGAGCTATCTTTGGCTGCTTTTTGAATTATCTGTCCCCTTTCTTGCACCTGACAGCATTTTGTGTAGTTGTTTGCTAATACCCCAACATTTCCATATAAAGTGTAAAACTGTTATTTTTTTCTAAAGCTAAAGAAATTGGAAGAAACTATTCATTTGTAAGACTACTAGCACGTGGGGAACCTTAAGGGTCCATTCTCATACCACTTTTATTCAACATCTACAGGTCCTTCTCAAAATATTAGCACATTGTGATAAAGTTCATTATTTTCCATAATGTCATGATGAAAATTTAACATTCATATATTTTAGATTCATTGCACACTAACTGAAATATTTCAGGTCTTTTATTGTATTAATACGGATGATTTTGGCATACAGCTCATGAAAACCCAAAATTCCTATCTCACAAAATTAGCATATCATTAAAAGGGTCTCTAAACGAGCTATGAACCTAATCATCTAAATCAACGAGTTAACTCTAAACACCTGCAAAAGATTCCTGAGGCCTTTAAAACTCCCAGCCTGGTTCATCACTCAAAACCCCAATCATGGGTAAGACTGCCGACCTGACTGCTGTCCAGAAGGCCACTATTGACACCCTCAAGCAAGAGGGTAAGACACAGAAAGAAATTTCTGAACGAATAGGCTGTTCCCAGAGTGCTGTATCAAGGCACCTCAGTGGGAAGTCTGTGGGAAGGAAAAAGTGTGGCAGAAAACGCTGCACAATGAGCAGAGGTGACCGGACCCTGAGGAAGATTGTGGAGAAGGGCCGATTCCAGACCTTGGGGGACCTGCGGAAGCAGTGGACTGAGTCTGGAGTAGAAACATCCAGAGCCACGGTGCACAGGCGTGTGCAGGAAATGGGCTACAGGTGCCGCATTCCCCAGGTCAAGCCACTTTTGAACCAGAAACAGCGGCAGAAGCGCCTGACCTGGGCTACAGAGAAGCGGCACTGGACTGTTGCTCAGTGGTCCAAAGTACTTTTTTCGGATGAAAGCAAATTCTGCATGTCATTCGGAAATCAAGGTGCCAGAGTCTGGAGGAAGACTGGGGAGAAGGAAATGCCAAAATGCCAGAGGTCCAGTGTCAAGTACCCACAGTCAGTGATGGTCTGGGGTGCCGTGTCAGCTGCTGGTGTTGGTCCACTGTGTTTTATCAAGGGCAGGGTCAATGCAGCTAGCTATCAGGAGATTTTGGAGCACTTCATGCTTCCATCTGCTGAAAAGCTTTATGGAGATGAAGATTTCATTTTTCAGCACAACCTGGCACCTGCTCACAGTGCCACAACCACTGGTAAATGGTTTACTGACCATGGTATCACTGTGCTCAATTGGCCTGCCAACTCTCCTGACCTGAACCCCATAGAGAATCTGTGGGATATTGTGAAGAGAACGTTGAGAGACTCAAGACCCAACACTCTGGATGAGCTAAAGGCCGCTATCGAAGCATCCTGGGCCTCCATAAGACCTCAGCAGTGCCACAGGCTGATTGCTTCCATGCCACGCCGCATTGAAGCAGTCATTTCTGCAAAAGGATTCCCGACCAAGTATTGAGTGCATAACTGTACATGATTATTTGAAGGTTGACGTTTTTTGTATTAAAAACACTTTTCTTTTATTGGTTGGATGAAATATGCTAATTTTGTGAGATAGGAATTTTGGGTTTTCATGAGCTGTATGCCAAAATCATCCGTATTAAGACAATAAAAGACCTGAAATATTTCAGTTAGTGTGCAATGAATCTAAAATATATGAATGTTAAATTTTCATCATGACAATATGGAAAATAATGAACTTTATCACAATATGCTAATATTTTGAGAAGGACCTGTATATGACCCCCCAGCCCAGATTATATGCAGTTAGAATCTTGCAAAAGCTATGCTGATGACACATAACAATTTCTTAACTACTATTTGTGTCACATGGCTTTAGTCCACTACACAGTCGGTGTATACAAAATATCCATGACGGGATGGGTCATAATTTCCTCCAGGTTAATCCAAATATAGAGAAGTCATTGTTTTTGTCACATTTTATCACATATTTATGTAACGTTTAAATTTGACTAATATTATTTAAATGTAATCCCTTTTTAATTATTTATCTTACTTTGTGTCCCTTTATTTTCCTGTAGAGCACTTTGCGTATGAATGGCACTAAACAACTAAACTTGCCATGCCTAAAGATTTGATTTAAAACTGATATTTGAGAAGTTGCCTTTTGTGTAAGTACAACACGCCTCATGCTCTGCTGAGATAAGTAGCTTCATAAACATTTTTCTGATAATGGACAGCCACAAAACAATAAAGGGTTGAAGAAGTAGAGCCAGAAGAAAAACTTTGAAAATCCCTCCGAAACCTGGAAGAACTATTGATGGAGATCATTGTAAAATGCAAAAAAAAAAAAAAATCTGTAGATTTGGAAGCAGTAAACAAGAAAATGAGGGGTGAATCGAGATGTTTCCACAGTACAGTAGTTTATAGGTTCTAGTAGAGTTTTATCTGTAGAGGATTAGTTCGTCTCACCTAATATTCCCAGTATTTTAAATCTAAAACAATATGATGCTACTCTAAATCTAAAATAGGGCCCTAAACATGAACAGTTGGGAAACAGCTAAACTTTCTCTATGATCTCTCAACACAAATGCAGCAGAATTATTTCCGACCAGTAGGGGTCAACATCTCCTGCCTGAATAGAAACACCGCGCCAAAATATTTTTTAGCGAGAGAAGAAGACACCTTGCGGAAAAGGTCCATGTTTACAGTTCATGTTACATTAGAAAAACAGCAGAAAGGTAAACTTCATGTTGTTTTATTCTAAGGATTACTATAAAGATGTCCCACTACAGTTTAGTAATATTTGAGAAAAGATCCTATTGATTCGTCTTCATTTGAAAAAGTGGTTATTATATTTATCCAAGGCGGAGCCTCAACTCCAGATAAAACTGTAGAATCCCTAAAAAACACTTGTAGTCGTGGTAAAAAAGAAAGTGCACCTTGTTTTATTTCAAGTTTATTTATGTAAAGGTACATAATGAAAATGACTCGGTCGTTTTCTGGTTTTCTATTTATTTAAATCTAACTTTTCTGCATAAAAACTCAACAGATTCCGAACTGCTAACAAAGATGAAGACAAAATTAAAAAGCGTTGAAAGAAAAACTAAGTACACCCAGTGGTTTAGTAGCGTCGTTGTCACATCGTGGACGGATTCTGAGCCAGCTCCTCTTTATAACATTGCTTCAAGTCATGCAGGTTTGCAGACATCTGTTGATGTACAAATCTTTTTCGGGTCCTTCCACAGCATTTTAATCAGGTTGAGGTCTGGACTTTGACTAAGCCATTCTGTTGTGGATTTGCTGCTGTGTTTGTTGAGATCATTGAGCTGTTGATGCCCACTAAGTGCTAAGCGAGTATGTTGAGATACAGTTCATGGTTAACTCAAGGACTGCAAGTGGACCAGGCCCTGTAGCTGTAAATCAAGCCCAAATCATCATCCCTCCACCACCGTGCTTCACTGTTGGTTTGAGGGTTCTCTGCTGGTTTACTATTTGGTTTTCGCCGAACATCTTTACTTTGGACTCTTCGTCATTGTTCCAGAAATGTTGTTCATTTAAATGATTGGTTGTCTTGCCATGAACTTCATTATTTCACATTTGAAACAGGGGCTTTGAGTTTGAGGAAGAGCTGTCAGATTTTCTGGTATTTTTGTGAGCATTGCACTGTCTGAACCTGGAGGTGGATTTGCTGAGACATCCACTACTGGGACAATCAGCCCCTTTTTCCACTGCCAGCTTTTTTATTTTCACTTTGTTACTGAATCAATAATGACAATGTGAAATCTGTCGTTCTACATTAAAACCCTAGAGCTCTTTTTTTTTACCCTAGCTGTATGTAGATGTGGTACCCATGCATTAGAGATGTAGGAGTTGCAACGTTATTACTGTTAAGGTAAACCCCTTGTAAATACAGTACAAAGACTGTGTACATTTACAAAAGATTATTTTAATGTTATATAAATGACAAAATATTTAAATAAGTATTAAAATACGGAACAGATCTTGCAGCTGAATATTTTACCTAATAAAAGTAACAAGATTAAAAAGGTTCCAGTCATCTGATAAAAAATAAATATAGTAAATAACATTTAAAACTGTTGGACATGCAGGAAGTGATTTAGACATTTTATTTTTGGTTTTGCTCTCTAGTCTGAGTCTGAAAATGTAACACATTTCTGCATTTATTTTCCACACCTCCTTATGTTGCAGACAGAAAATAACAAATAGTTCCTGCTAGTTTAGAAATGAATCATGATGGGGGGGGGGGGAACAGCCTGAATTGCTTGGGGGTGATTTCTCCACTCTTGTCTTCTGGTTGCAGGATGACCTGTAACGCCAGTGTTACACGTCTTCATCTGTCCTCGCTAAGACGGGCGGAGAAAGTCCCGGTGCACCTTATGCCCTGTGAGGTTGAGCACAACGGGCTCGCCCAGGTCTCACAGTATTTCACTTCTACAACAAAACAACACAAAAAAGGTACACAGTCGGGTTATAGACCTCTGTTTGCCACCAGTAAAGCCTGTCTACCAACAGAACCCCCTAATACTGCTCTTATTCAGTCATGTTGTTCATAGTATGGTTTAAAACATGCATCATTTTCCTTCTTCACAATTATGTGCTACTTTATGTTGCTGCCTCGTGTTGATCCTAGTAAAACATACTGAAGTTTGTGGTTGTAACTGATGTGTCTGTCCATTTTCAGAGAAGACGGTGTCCTTTAGAGGACGCGGGTTAAAGGGGCAGGAGATCACCTGTCCTCAGGGCTACACCGGCCTGGTCCTGAAGGAGGTCGACAGACACGGCTCTGACCAGGAGGTAAACTGATGTTCTCCAGAACAGTACAAAACCTCTCAAACGCTCATAGCTCATACAATGGTTTATCAAACATGTGGAAATCTAGTGTCCATGAGAGGTGTAGCATCAGAAACAAGCCTATATATTTGTGGGAATGACTCAGTGTGTCTACATGTTGCATCTCCAGGACAGGACGGTGAAGGTGACCTCAGTGTTTGAGAAGCTGACCTACTGGAACCTGGAAACTCCTCCAACTTCAGATGATACGGTGGTGATGGCAATGGACTGGCCTGAGCTGGCTGAGGCGGTAAGTCATTTATGGTGTTTACTTTAAAGCAACGGTGCAGTCAAGGACTTATCTGCTTCTCCTCATGTTCTGAAGCTTTACTGTCGAATCTTATTACTGAGAACATGACGCACGTGTTGTGATTCTAAAAACACCACGGTTCTTACTCTTAGTGCATGGAGAGTTATGTTTTATTTTTTTTAAAACTCCATTCTAACTTTTCACATGGATTTTAGCTGCAGTCATGAGAAAGAAAGCTTTCCTGATCAAGTTCCAGACAAAACAAACCAAACCTGGCCCAAAGAGACTGAAACATTTGTTTTACTCTTACTGTAAAATGATCTTTTTGAATCGTTCAAACGTTTAGATCAGGGACTTGTGGCTAGATGCAAAATGGAACACTTTCAAAGCAGTCACCAATCTCCATTTATTTTCCTAAGAGTATAATATAAAGGAGTATTAGGGTTCACTGGAGGGTGGATGTATTTTCCTTTTCCGTTACAGAAGTAAGTCAAAAAATTATTTCAAGAATAAAGTCGAAATGCTGAGGGGAAAAAAAAGTTTAATTTCTGTTTTGTGATTATTGTCAAAATATTGAGAATAAAGTGGAAATAAAATATCCAAGAAAAAGGTGAAATGCTGAAACTGCTGCTTTATCCCAAGCAGTGTCGGCCCACAGGATGCGTAAATGCTAAAAGAGTTGGTAGCACTGTTGCCTTGCAGCAAGAAGGTCCTGGGTTCGATTCCCATCCCGGGGTCTTTCTGCATGGAGTTTGCATGTTCTGATTGTAAACGTTTTGTGTTCTGACTTCTCTTTTTCAGCAGCTCGTAATCTGTGCCAGATTATTAGAGGACATGACATGATGTTTGTTGGCAAGAAAATAAAGGTTTTTTTAAGGCCTTCATCAGGCTCCTGCAGGAAAAATGCAGCTGATGCATCAAAACTGGCTGAAAGTATAAGAGATAAAAAAAAAATGTGGCCAACTTTAAAATTTAACCGCTTCCAGTTTCATCCTGTAAAGCTACAAAACACCACAGCATGATGCAACTACCACCATGCTTGACAGTTGGTGCAGCGTTCGTAGTTATTGCGACCGAACAGCAAAATCTTTGTCCTGTTTGACCATGAAACTTTTCTCCAGAAAGACATTAGTCCGTGTAGGCAGCTGCTAAATTCAGCTCAAGATGTCTGTTTTTGAGCAAGGACTTCCTTCTCGGTCAGCACCTTCTTGGTCTATGAACATAAATACTGCTCTCATTTTATATTCAGGTTGTTCCTGAACATCCTAACAAGTTTCCTTTTATGTGAGGGTTACAGTTTGTGTCAGACGGTTGAACCTTGGACACAGAGAGATGTTGTAACAAGACGAAGATCCCAAACACAGAAACCTGTTTTGAGTCAGCAGGATAATATTAGGGCTTCTGGAATGGTTTTGGGCTCAACTCTATTGAAATTTAGTGTACTATGCTTCAAAGTACGGTCCATGCCAGGAAACCAACCAGTTCAGATGGACTCCATCAATTCTGCCCAGATAAGTAGCCAAAGATCCAGCCGGAACTACGGCAGTAGCTTCGTTGGCAGCTACAGAAAGCATGTGGTCGAGGTGCCACCTGGTTAGAGATTTATTCAAACATTTGCGGAGTTGTATGTATTTATTTGAGCCTGTGAATGAGAAATTGTGCACCCAATTCTTGTTTTTAAAAACCACCGAAATTGCATTTTATATAATTCCACCCTGACTCAACGTATAGCCTTCTTCCCCATGAATGTGATTAAACCATATTTGACATCAATCCCACATTGGAATCCATTTATTCTGGAATAAAAACTAATTTCTAAGAGGATACGGTTGTTGGCTGATGCTCATGTTTTGTGTCTTCCCAGATCCACGGGACGGTTGACTGAAGACTTTTGAAACTTGCTGTTAACAGAAGGAAGACCAATCACATCACATCAGTGTGATACAAGCAAAACACACATATTGCTGCTTCTAACCCGACAAGACGTTTTTTTTTAAATACCGACCTGTATCGTTACTGTTTCAGAGCAATAAGAAACTGTTTCTGTACACGCTTTTTTGTAAATAAAGAGAAATCCAGAACGCTTTGTCTAAAGGGCCATTCTGTGAATTAGTGAAGCACAACCAAACGCTCTTACCACAGAACACAATTTATTCACAAGGTGACATTTAGATATTGGACACTGGCACTCAAAACCCTCTAAATCCTCACTCCTATTGTCCAGTAAAAGTATCATTTCAAAATTCTTGTTTTTTCTTTTGGTTTTTACAGCAAGTGTCTCAAAACATGTAAAACAGTGCAGAAGAAGAATTTCCAGAGTCAGGCACATACAAAGACAGTAAAGATAAGGCAAACTTTAACTGGGTTACTGACTTTCTTTTCCTCCACCCTTCATGCTATTCAACCTCAGGGTAAAAGGCCAGACGTGGGTGACGTGAAGAACATTTTTAAGTGAGCCTATGTGTTGGTCCATTCAAAGTGCAGGTGTTTAGTGAATCCATCTCAACTTTAAAGGATTGTCCTGACTTGTAAAGTTTGAATCAGCTGCAACCCTAAATGATTTATCTTAAAGAATGAAATGGAGGCAAAACAAGGTCAATAAATACTGTCCCAGAAACATACCTCCTGCAGGAAATATGCAGCTGATGCATCAAAACAGACTGAAGGTATAAGAGATTCAAAACAATGTGACCAACTTTAAAATTTAGCTGCTTCCAGTTTCTTCTTGTAAAACCACAAAACAGCACAACATTAAAATGATCTCCATCTAAATCTGCTGGCACACAGTCACAGAAACAGGACATCGATACGTATTACAACTTATATAAGAACAGGTTTTCTTTTTCTTTTTTTTTGGCATACCGCGGTAAACACTTCCTGTATAATGTCACAATTCTTTAAAAGAAAAAACCCATTTTAATACAGCTTCTTAATCACTGATTGTTACAACATTTTTATAAGAGTATTTAGCTGAATTCACAATGACAAATATTTAACGCTACAAACCTCAACTATTGAAAAGCTCCTCAGATAAAACAAAGAGTGGCACAGGAGTAAAACAAAACAGTTTTTATGATTCTGTTACACCGATATGTCAACATTAAGCAAGCGGAGACTAAAACCACTGCATCATGTTTTGTTTTTGTGCTTACAAGGGTGAATAAAACCAGGGTGCTTTCAGCTGCTGCTAAGAGGAGGGGATTTTTGGTCTTTAATAATCAGTTCTCACCTGTGCAATCTTTTGAAAAAACCCGTTTTAAATGAACGTTTAACAGTAACAAATATTAACCCCAGTATAAAACCGAAGATAACCATTAGATGAGTTTGGAAGGTGTTTATAACCTGAAAACTGTAAATGGGGCAAAAAATAATGATTAAAAATAATTTCACTGAATTAAAGACAACCAAAAAAAAAAACACACACTGGGACAAGCCAGAAAAGTCTCCAAAAAAAAAAATCTTTCTACTCTTTCTGCTTCTAAAGTCAATTAAATCTAAGATTTAGAATTTTTTTTTACTTACTTTACTTTATCATTTCCTTTTTAAACAGTATTTCATATGGTTTAAACAAGGGGTTGTGCACCACATAATATATAATGTTTATTCTTGTCCTTCGTACAGTACCTGACAAACCTTGAGTTGAAAGTTGCAGTTTTAACACGACAGGTACGACTACTTTATAACTATTCATCTCATTTACAGTCAGGTGTCAAAGTGATTCTTCTTAGTGGCCATAAAGTTATGGCTAATCCATTTTTTCCTGGTTATTTTGTTTTTTTGAACAAATAAGCAAACAAACACAAACTAAATAACTTTGGTGGCTGAAAACTGGTTGTCCCCAAAATTAGATTTCTATAGTTTAATAAAGTAATTTATCAATTTCACAATATAAAAATAGATAAAAGGGTCATTTGACAGTCACAAAACATGTTAGTAGTTCCAATACTAAACTTAAGTTTGAAGTTCAACTTAAAGAGTTAAGATATCAGGTTAAAGTTCACAGTTTTAGCAATATATGGACGGAGTGTTAGCTGTGAGGAGGGGGCTGCGGCAGGGGCCCCTCTGTGTCTGCCTTGCTGCGTTTAGCAGGCAGTGTCTGGTCGTGAGCTTTGCGAATGTGTCGGTACAAGTCCCCAGACTGCGTGTAGCTCCTGTAGCAGTAGCGGCACTCATAAGGACGTTCGCGTGTGTGCACGATGGCGTGGCGTCTCAGAGTGTATGTGCACGAAAAGGTCTTCCCGCAGACCCCACAGGTTGGCACATCTTCCACAAAGTTGCCCATGGAGTCCTGGAGTTCTTGGAAGAAGGCAGGAGGGTCTGGATGTTGCTGAGATGAGGACGGAGGAACAAGGGAGGAAGCCAATGAGGAGGTGTCCTGGGAGGAAGGTCCAGCTCCGGACGATGAAGAAGAGGGAGAGAGGGGGAAGGAGTAGTCATTCGAATGGGGGTTTATTTGTAAGAGTCCCTGGGAATGTGTGGAAACAAACTGAGGACTATTTAGCTCTTCTTCCTGGATGTCCTCCTCATACTCCTCTTCCACATCCATCACTGATTCTTTCTCCTCCTCTAACTCCTCATCAGAAATAATAATCGCCTCCTCTTTGATATTCAAAATCTCTTCATCCTCGCCTGTCGTCGCTCCACTTCGAGGACGTGATCT
Organism: Girardinichthys multiradiatus; assembly: GCF_021462225.1. Classification (NCBI taxonomy): domain Eukaryota; kingdom Metazoa; phylum Chordata; class Actinopteri; order Cyprinodontiformes; family Goodeidae; genus Girardinichthys; species Girardinichthys multiradiatus. The sequence goes on along the minus strand of NC_061815.1, from coordinate 30,944,047 downwards.
TCTAGCAACACGTGAAGCTTCAGTTTCATCCTCAGGCCGTTGAAGTGTTTGCGTTTGAGGAGCACGCCCAAGGTCCGAGCTCTGGTGCTCCAGTGTTACTGCACTCTGAATTCTGATTTGTACTGGTGCTCGCTGAAGTGCCGAGTGTCTTGAGTTTGTCTGGAAACGTTTGGTCGGGGCAGGTGCTTGGATTGACTTGACCATCCGCTGTCCTCTGTGAAGACTGTTTCTGTGGTCAGCCTCTGAGAAGTTCTCAGTATGGTGGTCGCCAGACGGTCTGAGTAGTTCTGGATGAGTGAGATCCGAAAGACGGGATTTTGAAAGGTTAAGGGAGACCACAGATCGACCAGCAGACTGACTCAGAGGATTCAGGGAAGAGGATGAGGAGGAAGGCTGCTGGACAGCACTGTAGCTGGTTAAAGACAGACAGATTCAGACCGAGTTATACACAAGAGTTTCCAGAACACAGAAAATAACCTAGAAAGGCCTTCAATAGTCTATGATAATAACTTAAAGAAAATCAGTGTTTTATGTACATCTTGTCATTTATTAATCTTTTTAATAATGCAAAAAAAAACATTGGAAACCAGCCTAGAGGTAAATTCACTCATTCACAGTTTCTCTCTTTATTTAAGTGATAAACATACAATTTGTAAAGATGGACAGAGGAACTGGCCGGTTCTGACCCATAATCTACCAGTCAGGAACAAAATGATTTGTTTAATCAATGAATGGACCGTTGGCACAACACTCTTCAGTGTAGGTGTTTTTACTGCAGGAAGAAGACTCTAAGGCTACGTTCCCACACAGGTATTGATGACCTATTCCGACTTTTTTGCTGAAATCCGATTTTCTTTTGCGTGGTCGTTCAAACCAGTAATGAAGTGCCACCTTCATCAGACTTCAGTCTGATGGGTTCACGACCCCAAAAGCAACCCGCATGCTCAGAAGTATAATGTAGACGTCAGACAGCACAACACTGTTCCAGAAGCAAGGCAAGTTTATTTATATTGCACATTTCAGTAACAAGACAATTCAAAGTCATAATGGACGTCGGCATTATTGTGTTGTTGAACGATGGTAGCCGACAGTATAAGGACCACATCATAACCAGACGAAGAAAAGTTAAAAACCAATAACAATGTGACACAACCGTTCAGACTGCAGACGCTTTGAAAACTATCAAATACTTCTTCGATTTAGTACCACATATGGAAATGCACAATTCAGACTATTTTGGAGTTAAAAGATCCGAATTGTGACTGCCAGGGTTTGAGTCGGGTTTGAGTTGCATTTGCCTGCAGTGTGAACATAGCCAAAGTTAGGTTTGGTGTTTAAAAACGAAGTCAGACGAAGCACAGAGATGTGAAAAGTTATTTGCAATCAAACTATTTCCACTACTACCTTTGCAGCTTGGATCATTTTGTATCAGACTTTTTCAGATATGAAAAGCAGTTGTCTGCTATGAGATGTTAATTTATTCTCATTTTGGGGATGGTTTGTGATATTGGTAAAGAAACGAACTTCAGCAGATAGCAGAAAGCCTGAATATATTATAGTAATGCTGCTTTGTTTATCGGGCCAGTTGCATCCAGAGAATTTGGAAATGTCGGGATTCATATGCCAGAGTTCAGGTAAGGGTCTGCACACGGAGACTCATCTTTACAGATAATAACGCTAAACGCAATAATAGTGCCATCGCTAGATGGTGTTAAATGCTAGAATAAGATGCTAAGGATAGTTTAAAATGTCAACTCCAACTCATTTTGTCTTTGTTTTAAAGCAGCAAAAAGAAAACATTTTATTGTTAAAGTGGCATTCTCTCACACGATGTGATGTTACCTCTGGAAATCGTGCAAGAGTGACTGAATATGATCCGCAGGAGTGAGTATTTGAGATCAAAACCCCATATGCAATGTCAAGAGACTTTGTAACACTAGGCTAGTTTTTTACTTTATTCTTTGCACTGACATTTGTAGCATGATAATTAGTGTTTTTATTTCTTCTTTTCTGCTTTGAGCTCAGACCAAGGTCATTCATTTTACAGACATGTTTCAGATTTAAAATTTCTGGCAACCTACACAGAAACCACACATTTTCAAAACTCTACAATAATTGGATGTAAAGATAAAAAAAAAACTATTTTGAGTGGAATTAGTTTATAATTGATTAAAACTGACAAGAAATCAACACAAGAACTGTTTTACCTGTATGTCTCTGTGGTGCTACATGGACTGCAGAGGGCAGAACCATCGCCTTGACCTCCAGGGCTCATCTTGGTGAGACCTACAGGTACCAGGGCAGGTCCGTTTGTCTGGCTCTGCACCAACTCCCCGGGTGGGGGCAAATGAAGGATATCCATGCCTGGCTGGGTGGTATCAGCAAGGTCAGGGCTTAGAGGAGTTTGTGTCTTTGATGAACCTCCACCAGTCCTCTGCTCAGACTTCACACACTCCATCTGACTCTTGTTTGCTACTTCCGATACTGAGGATAGTGGGACTGCTATGGTTACTGGATTTGAGTGGTCTGGAACCATGGTGACCAAGGGCTCAGCTGTGCGGTCACCCTCTGCCCCAGCCTCTGGTACTTTCCTCAATCCGCTCTCTTCAGAGCGTGTGCTGTCTGCCTCCGCCAGAGGCCCTCGTCTCTGCAGCCGCCTCTTGCACACTCTCACGACCTCATTCATGTGAAGAAAGCTTGCGGCAGCCAAGATGTCCTCCACAGGAGGAGACTCGTCCAGTTGCAGCACACCTTCATACACAAAGTCCAAGAGCAAGCCAAATGCAGCAGATGTGACGATGTCACTGTCAAGTGTGACACAGCTGTTGGTGCTGTTCCCCACTGGAGAGTCTGAGTAGAACATGTGAAAGAAAGGTGAGCATGAGGCCAAAACCGCCCGATGAGCCAGGAAACGGGATGAGCCCACTTGTACGGTGCAATCGCAAAGGAAGCCCCGCTGGCGCTGGGAATGCAGAGCTGACAGCACCTGCTGGGAATGCTGGGGAAATTCCATGATCTGAGACGAGAAGAGAAAATACATCAACTGTAAAAAGTTAAAACAACAAAAACCCCATCAGATTAAAAATAAAACAACAGTAACATTTCAAATATGCATTTAAGAGAAAACTAATGCAAAATGTTGCATATGGAGCACCAAGAAAAATTTTTATTCCTGTTTTTCTTCTCCCTGGCAGGTCCACAATTAACATCCTTATCATTTATGTCCACTACACCAACTCTGCACATATCCAGACCATCTCTGCTGTGCCTTTCTACCGGTAGTGTATTTTTGCTTTGACACAAGTTGCATTCTCCAGCTAAAGAGGCCACAGCCTTCAGTGAATCAATAAATGGGTATAAATGGTCTGCTTATGGAAGCGTTACGTGTCAAAGTAACATCCACATGAAAAGCAGGACCAAATGTTTCACAGCAAAACATTGCCTAAAGCATCCCACTACCTCAGCAAGCTTGTCTTTTTCCCACAGTGCATCCGGATGTCAAGTGTTCTCCAGATAAGCAATGTGAACACATGCCCTCCAGCAATCCATGTGATGCAAAAGAAAACAATTGTTTAGATCAGGTCAATTTCCACTTTCATGAATGAACTTTTGCTGCCCATGACCCTCTCACTGGGTGACTATGTTTCTTCCTTGACCACTTTAGACCAGTAACACCCCAAAGAAACAGCAATTTTGGGTATGTTCTGACCCAGTCATCTAGCTATCACAATTTGGTCCTTGTCAAACTCGCACAAATCCTTATGCTTGCCCATTATTTAAGCTTATAACACATCAACTTTGAGGACAAAATGCTCAGCTGCTGCCATACAAAGCCTCCAACAAACGAGTACTTTGATGGAGAGATGAGGGGTTTTCTCATCAGTTCATAGTCTTCTCTGATTAAACCTACAAATTATATACCTGAATGTTACTTAGGTGTATATGGATGTGCAAACATGTTGTAGGTAAGTTATATGTGTTTTTCATATAGATCTAGTTATAAAATAAAATAAGAACTCTTACAAATAAGTTAAAAACATACGATAAGGACAGTAATTATGTTTTGTCCTCCGAGCTCGGTTCTGACTGCTGAATTTCGTGCTGCTCTGCTTTACCGTATTCCACTCTCCATGGCAACCAGGCTGAATTTCTGTACCCAAAGGCAAGAAATGAACCATAACCTATGACAGCACATATTAACCACGTATAACATTAAGATGGATGAAACGGGAACGCTGCTAACAACACTGTACACAGCAGATAAAACACAGCTGTCTTCAAATATCATGCAAGCAAAGAAAACAAGCATTAGCTTAATGATGCTAGCAAATTAGCTCAACGTATGAGTTAAATTTGAGCTCCGGCAGCTTTAAGGCTGAGTGTAATCTGAACGGGAAACAACACGTTGAATCTTCCTTTCCTAGCTTCATATTAAGTAAACAGTGTTTTCTTTTACCTGCATCAACTGTTATGTTTCCCAAAACAGGCTGAGGCTTTTCCTCTGTGGTGCCAGTTTACCGCATCCCGGTGTGCTGCCACCTACAGGCGGAGGTGTGGAACGGACCGGAAGTGGGAACAACAAACACGACGATTGCTAAATCTAGTGAACTATCTGCTTCTTAAATACAATAATAGATCTGGGTTGACAAAACTAAATGAAGCATAAAAGGTGTCAAGGTGAAATGTAGATCAATTAAGTTAATGACACTTTCCTAAACTTCCAGCACAAGGTCTGATCTGCCTGTATTTTAATGGACAGAGGAGGACGAGGAAGAGGAGGAAAAAGAGGAGGCAGGGGAAATCGTACTGAAGAGGTGAGTCCTATTAAGTGGACCAGTTAGCCAGCTTGTTTGCTTACTAATTTCTGACTTATAGGATGTCTAACTATTTCTGACAGGATGCATAAGAGGCTTGACATAGTAACTTCTTGGTTCTAAATATAAACCTGAGTTATTATTAGGGTGTAAGACAGTTGAGTATGTATCAAATGAGGTCTTCTCTACCACCAGGACAGAGATGTTAGTCTGTCTAAATCCATGTCCTTTGTGCTTCGTCATGGAGCTACACAGATTGGGCTTCAAATGGCCACAGGTGAGCGGACTCTTTTGTTATTTTATCATTTATGTTATTATAATTTTTTTTTTTTAACCAGCCAGATGTTTCCTTAGGCAGATGTCTAAGTGATTATATATAAAGATGTTGTCTAAGGCTGATCTTGGCCTTACACAAACAGTTCAAAAATAGCATGTAGGTTTAGCCAAACTAAACTGTGAAAATGTTACCATAGCTGTAACAGCTCTCACCCCAACAGATGGCTTCCTGTTTGTGGAGGACCTCCTGGCTCACCAACAGTTCCACTTATACACATTAGAAGATATTGAGAGAGTCGTAGCCACAAATGACAAGCAACGCTTCAAGCTCCGCTCCCACCCAGAGGATGGCCGGCTGCAGATTCGAGCCAATCAGGGACATTCAGTACAGGCAGGCAGACTCCAAATTAAATACAATTTATTTTATGTATGTAACATTAATTCACAACAAATGTCAGATCCACACACTGTTCAGTATAAACTGGTCAATTTGTTTTTCCAATCCAGTTTGGTCCAGATTTAGTCCAACCTATTTCCAGTACAGTACAGTTGTATAGTCAGATTCAGATCCAGTTCCATACAGTGTGATTCGGTAAAAGTTATTGTACAATACAGATAGATTTAGTGGATCAGTCAACACTATCTGATGTACAGTTACAGAAATATCAAGTCTTTGACTTTGCAGCTATCTGTTATCCTGAGCAAGCATGTGTTGACAGTGGGGGAAAATACCTCTGCACAGTATGATGGTTTACTCTCCAAAACTGGCTGGAGGTTGAGAGAACAGGAGGAGACGCAGAAGCATTGGGCTAGGAGTACTTTCGATGGGACAAAAAGACAAACAGTACAAAAAATAAATGGCGGTAAAAGGTCTGTCATTGATTTCGTCCAGGAGAGAGACACAGCTAATCACAGAAACACTGAGCCAGGGGTACTTTGCACACGAAAGAAAAAGTACAGAACATTAATTGCACCTGCCTTGATGGCTCCATTCGGGGAAAAAGGCACAGTTAAACACAGAAACTATGAACCAGGAGTTGTTTCCATGGGGAAGAAAAGCCAAGAATGTATAACGGTAATGTCAGTAGCAGTTCTATCAAGGACTTCACCGCAGGAAGTGACGTCTAGTAGATGAACAAACAGCCATAAGTACTTTCTAACGGAAGAAAAACAAGTACACAAAGTCAATGACCATAATGGCTCTGTAATTCAAGTTATCCAGGAAAGTGACAAAGCTAACCACAGAAGCATGAGGTTAAACGTAGCTAACAGCAATAATTTCTTCATACGGGAAAGTGACATAGCTAAGCACAGACCTGCACCAGGAGTACTGTCTATGGGAAAGAAAACAAGAAGAGTAAACATGGGTAATATCACCTATAACTTAGTCAGTGGCTCCTCTCAGGAAAAAATAAACGCTACAAAATGTAGAAGCACTCCCTCAATATTACCTTCTATAACAAGGAAATAATATGGAGTATATAAAGTTAATTGTACTGCTAGGTCTTTTAATGATTACATTCAGTAAAGTGACTGAGTTAAGCACACAAGCACTGAACCAGGCATAAAAAGCAGGGCAAAAATATTTTATACTGCCAGAACCCTTTCATGTGCATCAATTTTCACCTTTCTTTGGATAAAGAAAGAATCGTATCTTACCTCTGAATGTAACACAAAAAATATACTACAGGTCCGCTTCATTTGCATACTATTTCATTTGTTCTTAACAACTCTATTAAAATACCTCTACAGTATTATCTCTAGATTACTTTATTTGTACATTTTTATAACTTATCATTTAAATATTGATATATATATATCTGGGTTCAGGTCATAGATCTGGAGCTTAAACCAGTTCTGGCTGGTTCTCCTGACTGCCCCACCGAGGCTATTCATGGCTCCTACCTCCGCAGCTGGCCGGCCATTCAACAGCAGGGTCTGAGCCGCATGAAAAGGACTCATATTCACCTGGCGTGCGGCCTTCCAGGGGAAGATGGTGTCATAAGCGGTATGCTCTATGTCTGAATCTGAAAAAGAAATGCTTATTAGCTTAACATCTGAGAGCAGCGTTATTTATTTTCCCACCAGGCATGAGGAAAAACTGTGATCTAGCTGTGTTTATTGACGTCCCTAGAGCTCTGGCTGGTAAGACTAGCTGGTAATGGCTGCTGTCTCTCCATCCTCCCTATGTATGTAAATAAATCAATCATTTTTACAAGTGTTTTATGTGTTTGTATCTGACCTGCACAGATGGTATTGAGTTCTTCTGGTCAGAGAATGGTGTGTTGCTGACTGCAGGCGATGCTGAGGGTAAACTCCTTCCTAAATACTTCACCCGAGCCCTAACACTCAAGCCTACAAGTAATGAAAACTAAAACACATTTTCCTGTTAAGATCCCAGATAAAGTCCCAAAGATAAGTTGTAGGATTTTCTTGTGCTGTGTTTCAGGAAGCATCCTCCCCCTTGCAGTAAAAGCTGCCGAGCTGCAGATGTCTGAACAAGCTTGAATTACACAGTTTCTTTATGTTTGTTGTGGTCTCCGTGATAACACGAGTTTTGCATTTCCTATTAATGACGAGATGACGAAGACTCGAAGCCCCAGTTTATCTTCATAATAAACATGTAACCAGATAACGATAAGCTGACATGGTGTTTTTTTGTCTATATTGTGCTTGGCTCAAGTATGTGTGTCACATGAATTTTTTCACATTACATCCACAAACCTCCATATATTTTATTGGGATTTAATGTGACAAAGCAATAAAATGCTGTAATTATAAGGTGAAGGGAAAATTGTGCATGGTTTTCTATTTGGAGATAATGAAAAAAGTGTGGTGTGTATTAGAATTTATCCCCTTTGCTCTGATACCCGTAAACACAATACAGTGCTACCCATTGCCTTCAGATGGTGTCTAAGTAGTTACTAAACAAATGTCACCTTTAAGTAAGAGTAGTGAGAAGACAGCCTTGTTTGAAACAGCAAACACATGAAAGAATGGGCTCCAGCCAGATGAGACCAAAGTTTAAAATTTTCATGCAGAACACTAGCCTAGGCTCAATCTAGGGGCATAGTGGTGGCAGCATCATACTGTGGGAATGTGTTTCTTCAGCAGGGACAGGAAAACTGGTTGTTGATGGTAGGATGGATGGTACCCTACAGTGACCCTAAACATACAGCAGAACTGCTATAGCAAGGACTGGATCTAAAAATATTCATGTTTCAGAATGGCCAAGTCAAAGCACAGACCTAAATCCAATAAAGAATCAATTGGAAGACAGATGTTTGCGAAGACTGAGCTTGAGTTATTTTTCAAAGAAGAATAGGCAAAAATTTCCATCACTTGATTTGCAAATAATGTAGGGATTACTCCAAAGGAGTTGTTGCTGGAATTGTAACAAAACTGAATCAGACCACACTTCAAAGGTGCTCATTTCTAAAATGTTGAGAACCATTTTGGTTCCACTTCAGTTATGCCAAACTTTCACATAAAATCCAGATTAAAAGATCAAGATCAGTTGTTTTAACAAAGGAGTAAGGAGTATTAGGACTTTGGCTAGGTCACCAGTGAATAAATTGTGGCACGCATGAACTAATGTGATGCTTTAACTCCTTCTAAATAAAAGACTATATGAAGACCCTCTGTGGTTAGTCTCTAAATGGAGCTTGAGCAAACAGAGGATGCAGACGCTGTGGTTTAACGGACACCCTCAACAGTTTCTGTAAGATTATAGAAATACATGCATGCACTCTGCCCGTGTGAGATAAATGGTTACGAGCTTTCAATAACAAAGCATACCAGTATTGTTGTGACCATGGCGACAGAAGATAAGACAAAACTTGAAATGCTGTTTTTTCTCATATTTTCAATTTGGTCAGTTAATGCGGGCACTTCTACTTTTACAGCGGGGGTTACAGAGTCATATTCAGTACATTAGAATATTATTGAAAAGTTCATTTATTTCACTTAACTAAATTCACTAAGAGAAACACAATTTATAGATTAATTACACACAAACTTTAAGCCTTTATTTCTGTTAATTATGATATTTCGCTTATAGCTAAACGAAACACAGCATTTAGGATCAGAATATTACATCAGAGCAATAAAACAGCACTTTTCAATACAATAATATGGACGTAATGAAAATACCTGCTTAAAGATGATTTTTTTCTAAAGGTACTTTTAATCTGACAGTAAGCCTTATCGGAACATGTGTCTAAATTTATTGAGTATGAATTCTAAGCTGCATTCAGCTACCATTATTAATACAAGTCCTTCCAGAGCATTGCTGATTATAGTTCTGTTAGTAGCTGTCTGGAGTCAGCTGTGGATTTTGTTCTTCTATACGTTTGATCACCAGGGTTCTAATTTTGGACCCTCTAATTTGCACCAGCAGTGGTCCATCACAAAAGGAGTCAACATGTGGACGTTTGGAGTCCTAAACTCTCTGTGTTTGGACCAAATGGTAAATTAAAATCTGCTTGTTTGGAACGCACAATCCATCATTTTGGGTTTCCCCATGTGGGACTCGCTGGACAGTGAGGGGAATGAAAGATCCTCTTTTTAAAAAGAAAGTCTTTGTGTATTTTAGTATTATAGAGCTTCATGGCCTCCGGTCAGCTTATGGAAGAGCTCCTCGTTGAGGGTGTCGCTCTTCTCACGGCTGCGCGTCGACATAAAAATGTAGCCTCCGATGAACTCGTGAACGATTTTACAGTCAGCCGTCACGCAGCCGAAGGCGATGTTCACGTTCCCTTCAAACTCGATGGCCATCTGGACAAAAAGGTGGCAGAAGAAAACTTTAGTTTGAGAAACTGATTAGATCTGAGGAAAACAAAAACAATAGCAATTAAAAGTAGTTGATTTTGCTTGGTCACGTTATAAAAATGTTCTGTACATCACATTGTTAGTCAAGCACTCTGTATAATTCACGGACATTTTAGGATGCAACTCATTTCATTATAACTTTGGTGGTCAGCACTGAAACAAAATCACTAATTTAGGCATTTAAGACATTAAACACCTGCTTATACGAGGATAAATATAATATTTTCTGAGCAGCTTTAATAGCAGCTTTTGCTGAGAAGACTGCTGATAATATGAATGTGAACCTGTTTTATGTCCCAGTTCACGTTCCACTGCTTCATGTTGTTGTAGCGCCAGGTCTTCACCACATCACCCACTCCCAGGTCGATACGGATCAGGCGGTTGGGGGCTATACCCAGGACCTCGTCCTTTCTGCTACCTTTAAACCTTTTGGAGAGAAAATGTGTACATACAGTATGTAATATTTTTAATCCTCATACAAAGCTCCTAGAACACTATTTCACACATTACTTTGTACTTTCGGACCTGTCTGTAGTAATGGTTCTGTCATGTTTACCGTCATTCATCACATTTCTTTCAGTTCTGTGTTAGAGCCCAGATCGTGTAGAGCAGGTAGTTATCAGTACAAATTAAATTTCCTCTCTTTCTCTGAGGAACTTTAATTATGGCAGCCATTTATCTCAAATATAAATATAACATCCTCAGCAACACCAGTGGAAAAATACCAAATAGGCATGGGTCAGTATGACAGCATTCCGTAAAAGCTAAGATTTCATTTTATTTACACCAAAATTTAAAAAAAGGCATGAAATTATCTAGATGCTTTTAGTCAAAGCAGAAAAGCAAGAATTTCTCCATTCCTAGTCACAATAATATATAAACTTTTGAGACCCACCTCTGGGGAGATTAAGATTTAAAATTATTTTCATTCAGCTTTGGAGTTCTGCTTTGCTTCTGATTGTAGATAAGTCCAACATCTCATCACAAATGATAAAACAATGCTCTGTTTTTATTTTCATTTAATTAAAAATGGCATATCAATTTATATATACCCTTAATAATCAATGGAACAAATGTTTAACAGCATTGCCGCAAATCCTTATACCTGCTGCGCAGCTTTTTACATGTTTCTACTGGTACTGTTATGATTTATCATATTTAGCATCACCCTAATCTTTAACTCCCTCCATCATATCAGACTGCCTGGGCTCCTAAAAATGTTTTTACATCAAGTCAGAAGAAACATGTTGGTAAAATTAAAATATTACTTTAAACCTAAATGTGTGGTCAGCCAGCAATCACCTGCTTAACAGATATATGTCTCATAGCGTTCTAATTGTGGTTAGCAACATTACATTAACTAAGAGCCCTAGGTGGTGGTTTTTTTTTTTAGATTCCACAGCATGAGCTGGTTTTCCGTGAGTCGAAACCTTCCCAAACACCTGAATTTGTCTTTCTTTCAAGCAAGGGAAAACTTTAGACTTTTTTCAGACAAGTGACCAACAGTGTTTACTGAAACCAGTAATCAGGCCATGCCTATATCAAACACTCGTTACTAAATTTATCTTATAAAATTGTCACCACTTGATAAAAATCAAAAGCTTTATAGAGACAACCTTGCAGCTTTTCAACAATGGCTCATTCAAGTTTTAAGCTGCTACTTTTCTATGTTCCTGTAGCAGGCAGCTGTGCTGTAGGGCTAACACCTGCCTATAAACAGAAACAAGTGGAGGTTCAGTTGTAGCTGTTATTTTAGCTTTCTTGTCCTTTGTGCTACAGCCCCTTCCCTTCATACTGGGTGCTTTATATTAACCCTGCAACAATAAATTACATCTCTGGTGTGTTCTGCAGTATTAATCTATTCAAGCTTTACCTGACAACCACATATGAGTGTCCAAAATCAGGCAGGGCCTGCCAGATCTGCAGGAAGCGCATCAGTGCATCTGTCAGAGAGAGCTGAGCAATGTTCTGGTAGGCGTCCAGGATTCGGGGAGTCAACTGGAGGAACAGGCCCAGACAAACATCTTAGATATACTTACATTTTAGAGACAAGTTGCTTAGCTCTAAAGTACTTAAATAATAATTTTATAAGCAATGCATTAGTGCTTTTTGAAACAGATACAGTATAGCAAACTGAATTAATAAATTCAGTATTTGGCTTATATAAAGAGGTCGAAGCACTCCTTCCTGTACCTGTTTGGGCTTGTACTTCTTATGGTAACGTGGTGACACCAAACTATGAGTATTGATGCTTTCGTCGCTGGCAGCTGCATTATTGCTGGAACCAGAGTTGGTTTTTTGCATTGCCAGGAATGAACGGATGCTCTGGATCTCACTCTGGAAGCTGCTGTCTGCCAGGCTCTTGCCTTTGGAGGCCAGCCGACATCCGGCCATCCACTGGGCGTACTGTTGCTCCTGCAAAACATACATCACAGACGGAGGGAAATGAGACAGGTGTGCTTGTGGGCACAACTGAGTGGGCGAGACACAGATAAAAAGACAGGATGTTGCACACAAAGCGATGAAAGTGATGTTTGGCCTCACGTTCTCACAGCGCAGATAGACCTCATTCATGCCCTCAGGTGCAGGGATCAGCAGTCTGATAAGAAACTTTTGTGTTGTGACGTTGACGTCGGGAGCCACTTCACAGCCTGAGAGCAGGACAGGTATTAAAGTGACACACTGAGATTGTATAATTATGGGTTTGCTGTTGAAAAACTGAGTTATGGACACCAGTTTCCCTGGCAACAATCTTTTGCCTGCTTATTATTTAAAACGGTGAAACATTTGTTTGAAGAGGAAGTCCTTTTCCTTTATTCCACATTGTTAATATTTTATTATTAAGTAAAATAAAATATTTCATTTCATTATAAAATATAATGTCTTCTGTACCTTTAAGGTTAATCTGTTGAATGGGTTCTCCAATGCTCTCCTCTTTGCTCTTGAAGTACGAGATGGAAGTATCCTGGAATTTGAACCAGTACTGCTTGTATCCCTTCAGGGTAAGCCTCTTGGGCCTGAAATGCACCATAACAATGCTCAGTTCCATCAACAATATTTTCTTCTAGTTGAAATCAAATTTTACCAAACTCACACGAGCATCCATGTACAACTCTGACCTGAATATCTTCAAGTAGTCGTTGAGTTCTGGTGCAGTCATATTTTCCTGAATAAAAGTTAATGAAAGATGATTCTCTGCCCGTCTTGTCAAATTGCTTATGATACTTTTTTCTATTTTTACAATCAAAATCAAACCCAATTTCGACAAAGGTATTTTGCAAGATATAAAACATTTCACTAGCTCAAAGCTGCAGCTTAATTTTTAGCAAGAATTATGACCATACATGCTACATCTCAAATTAAAGTCATTACCAGCAGGTCAGAAGCAGAGCTGCCATCTCCCTCCATCTTGACCTCCAGGGACTGAAGGGCCGACTCTAGGTCGTCCAGGGCCGCGCTGGAGCTCGGCATCTGGGGCTCTGACAAGGACACTTTATTGATGTGGTACTAGATGAGTGTACATGTGAGAGAGGACAGAAACAGACATAAATATACAAATGCTGGTTTTCTGCATCTAAACACAATGAAATCACGCCCATGGTTGCTTTTAAAACTAGATGAATACTTGCAACCCAGGATTAACAACATCTTCTGATGTATTTCCTTTACTTGATGGAAAATAGAGTCCATTGGATGATTCTGCAGATTTACCAGGAATAACCAGACGTTATTGCTCTCGCACCCAATACTGCTCTATATTTACTCTCATTCACTTAAATCTGTGCGCATACATTTATATTATATTGTAGATATGTTTATACTGTTTAATTTGTACTGTATTGCACTGACTACGCCAAAACAAATTCCTTGTATGTCCAAAAACGTACTTGGCAATAAAGCTTTTCTGATTCTGATTCTGATTCTGATTCTGATTGTCCTCCATCTGACTTATTTTGTCTATCACATCCTTGTAAAGGTCATGCATTTGTTCTTGTATACTTCTCTTAGAGCCTCCCATACACTTTCAAATAATTTCATGCCAGGACTTTGACTAGGCCATTGCCACCTCCTGAGTCTTTTCTTTTTTTCTGTCATTCTTCTGTAGATGTGTTGCTGTGTCCCGGATCATTGCCCTGTTGTTTGACCCAATGTCTAGAATACTTTGGTGCACAGTGCAGTTCAAGGTAGACTCAGTGAAAGAGTTGTTTGGCAGCAAAACAAGCCCAAATCACTACACCTCCACCAAATGCCTGACAGTTAGTATGAATTGTTTAGGGCTTTGTACACGTTGATTATATCAGTATTTGTCTGCCCTTTAATGAAAGAAATTAAGCATTTGAGTTTCATAGTTCTTTTTAAAATATCCTTGTGCTCTGGCTACAGTCTTTGACACAGTTGTCTCGGGTTTATTTACTGCATGCATTCTTCCTCTCTCTCTGGCCTTCTTGTTTTCCAGCCACTAATAAATAAAGGACAATATTGCCACAAAACCTTTAAAATATACATAAATCCTCCTTGAACTAGTTTTTGTATTCATTTGTTCCACAAAGGAACAATAGGAAATGCATTTTCTAATAAATTACTTTGGGATCCGAATATTAACGCAGAATGTGTTAAACGTGAGTCCATACAGTCGTCTCCTTCAACAACATCTTTTACCATATTTGTACAGAAACACAGGAACATTACAGTTTCTGCTAAATTGAACAGGTAAAGGTTTCATGAGAAAATGATCCACTTCCAGAGCGACACAAAAGCCCCGTTCATCAGGTGGAGCAGCATTATTATCTTACCTGCAGAGCTCCAAAAAGCATCATTTCCTCCTCGGTGCAGTCGACGTCTTCCAGCAGGATGGCCCAGCGAGCCTGCTCATACAGCTGGGTGAGGCGCACAGCATCGTACTGCCAGGGTAAAGATTGAGGTTAAAAGAGGTCAAACACATTACAAATCTCACATGTATGATTACACAAAACAGCATACACACACCTTGGGGTCCATATCGTAGAAAGCGTAATACTTGAAGCGAAGCCAGAGACGGTCATTTTCTTGGATGCCTTGCTGCTTAAGACAACGTGATGAGTCCAACCACCTGAAGGGGAGAACACAGAGCATGTATAGGTTTGTGTTTTTATGAGCATATATAACACAATACATCACAACCTGCCTTCCATCTTTTAAATACTAAATATACAGGTGCATCTTAAATAAATTAGAATAGTTATTTGGTTGCAGCCATTCAATTCAAAAATAAAATTTGTGTATTGAATAAACATACCCTGTTGAATAGAGGGTTTACCTTACCTTACCTTACCTTACCTTACCTTACCTTACCTTACCTTAACTTAACTTACCTTACCTTACCTTAACTTAACTTAACTTACCTTACCTAATCTTCTTTCTGAAGGCCTCTGACACCTCTTTCAATCTCACTTTTGAGTTACTCTTGCTCAGTCAGGAGCAACACCAAACTAGATAACTGAGAATTAAAGAGGACAGATGTCCTTCAGAATGAGTAATAATCTTCTCACCATGTGCTGCTGATGTGGTACACCTGTGTGTAATGTTAGCCATTTTAAGTGGAAATAAACATGGGTAGTGTTCTGATTTATTCCTCAACCAAATTTGGAAATATACGTTTTTTTTCTTCAGTTTGGCTTGCTTATTTATAGTGCTTGGATGTAACAAAACATGAATAAATGGCTGTTGTGTGTACATGTTTTTTCACGACTGTGAGATATAACAAGCAATTCAGGCTCCTTGGAAGACATTAAACGTTTGCAAGGTACCATATCCGTTAGAAGCAGATTTACCTGCCGTTGATGTGAGCTTTGTCCACCACACTGGCAGGGCGGTACTGCTTGGCGATGACCTCGGGAGCAGGAGGAGGCTGAGTGACAGACAGCATCTTGTAGACGGCCTCCATCTGCTCTGAGTCAGCGAAATGAGCCGGCATGCCGTTATACAGACAGGGCCGGGAAACTGAACAGGAAGTGGGAGTGCAAAGAGTGCTGTGAGATATTCAAGCTCAAAACAGGAAGCACCATCGTTTAAATGTTTTAGGCTATGACTTATTTGAACCAAACAATGTGTCTTGTCAATATGACTTCAGTGTGTAAAAAAGATGTGATGGGTGTACCCGAGGAAAGGGGCACCTCGGTCAGGTCGTAGATCTCCTCCGCCAAATCTTTATCCTTCTTCTTCTTCTTCTCCTCCACAGGACGGAGGAGGGAGAGCTCCTCAGGATGGCGGATGTCTGTGGGGATATCATGTAGGAAAGGTAAACAGATGTTTATGAGCCCTACAAAACATCAAGTGTATTACATCTTTACAAATATAAAAGCAACCCATTAGTACTGTATATTGCCAAGTTGTAAGATCAAAAATCATCAGGTTAAATAATGATTCACCATTCTGTAGTTTCCACTGAGAATGTTAGCAGAAAACTCTAATAGGATTGATTTCATTACCTTTATATTTAGCTCCTTACGAGGTCAAATGCAAAGGTAATAAAGTAATAAAAACATAGCCTGCTCCACATAGTCAAGAGAAGAGATACATGCATGTAATAACACAACCTTCAGTCAAATTAATTATTTTTGAAAAATTAAGAAAAACAGCATTAAAGGTTTAAACCATCATCAGTTTCTGAGGTTAAGAATGCTCTGTTTTCCAGAATAATATATATGGTGATATAACAATAAAAGTTTCTGGAGTGGTCCCAACCTCAACCCTGTTGAAAATGTTTCGACTATGCTTGAAATCTATGTGGTTGCCAGGAAACTAATCAGTTTAACATTAGTCTATCATTGCTGCCAAGAGGAGTGGTAAATATCCCACCAGTGTGGATCCAGTGGAACTTGTTAAAGGGGATTTAACCAAATTTTGGATTGGGTTAGGGTTATTTACGCCTGTATGTATAACTGTGACCCTGTGTTGTTTAGACAACTGGAAGGTTGCACATTGTTGTGATAATAAATTGATAAATGGACTAAGCATATATCACTTTTTGGTCCCTCCCCCCCCAAACACCTACAATGTTCGGTAGACAGCTCCCAGACAACCACTCTTCCCCATCATATATAATGTATGGTATTACTGCCAGTCAAATTGTTCAAAGCCTGAACCCTGTGAGTTGCTTTTTTTGTATAAGCAGATTTCATTAATTCCTTTTCTATTGTCGCTTTTCAAATTGTTTTCAATCCGCTACCCTTTTATGCGGGTTTCGGGTGAGGAAATGAGACCGAGCACCGCTTAAATTAGAATAAATGAAAGCACGAAGGAGATTGAGAAATCCCTTTTTTCTGGTAATGACCAAAGCGGCGTGTTACGGCCAGTAAAAGATCTAGTTTTGGTGATGAGACTGAGGGAAAACACAGAATGATATAGATATAAATATCAACACTTTGAGGTAAAAATATTTCAATGAAAAAGAAGGCAGAAAGGAAGGAAGAAAGAAAAACCCACTGAGCATCCTGCAGATTCCCATCACGGTCTGGAAGACAGGGTTGGAGAAGCAGGCCCTCAGCCACACAGTTTTACCGTTGGGCAGACCCAGTTTAAGGGGCTTGTGTTGAGGCATGAACAGCAGCCGGGCATCAGCGTGAATCCCATATTTCTCCAGAGTCCAGGCTGTTCGCAGCAGCCACCGCTGCTTCTGCTCCCACCACAGCGCGTGGTCTGACCAGTCACGCTTGATCTCTGTAAAAGAAAAACACAGAGGGAATTAGCTGCATTAATTACAGATGCTTGGGTACTTTAATCCCACAATATGTTGGCACTGATTCCCTGAAGTGTTAAATATCAGACCATGTCCTTGTCAACAAATATGACAAATAGTTATTATAACAGGGTAGCTAGATTTAGTGCAGGCAGTCTCCTCAAAATGGTTCCAGGTCCTACCAGATATGCTGATACCCACTTCCAAGACATAAAATCAGCCTTTGATCACCTTATAGCATCAGCTATCAAAGAGTCATTTTGAAAAGGAAGATTTAATCAGGGAAGACCTGCTGCCATTAACTCTGGATGCTTAGTATTTATTTCCTGGCCCTGAGATATTGGGTTTATCTGTGTCTCCTTCCTTTCTCTCAACTGCCAGCTGTTACAGCAGTTGTACTGAGCCTGGTCCTGCTTGAGGTTTCCTCCTGTTAAAGAAACAGTGGTTCGTCTCCACTGTGTCGACATGCTTGCTCAGTAGGAGGGATTGCTGCACAAGTCAATTACTCTATGCAGTCAGGCCTCCTTGGATAAATAACTCCATACTAACTGGCATTGAATTATCAGCTGAATTTGTCTGTATTGTAATATCAATTGTATTGAATTGTATTGTTTCTTGTTGAATCTAAAGCTGAATAAATGATTGTATTGTAATGCAGCAAATGGGGTTGATTTGAGTTGAATGTGGACAGAAATTGATTCCATGTTACTGAATATAAGTTTGATCTGTTTTGTCCTGCAAAAGGGCATAATAATTGTTGTGAACTTCAGCTGTGTAAATAAACTGAACTACCTGACCTGTACTTATTTAGACCTGTTGACTTATAGATATTACTACTTTGTGATTTAGTCCTTTACTCAGGCAGAACATGACTAAATATACTTATTTCATGGAAACTGTTTACTCTGACATTTTAGTGAATCCTAAAATGTGAGTATGGAAGGTGAAATATTACAGTATTACACAGAAAAAGTTCTTCCACCCTTAAACAGCACAGTTTTCCATCCATTGATACTAGCATTACTATTACTAAGAGGCTAGATTAGAAGGTTACATCCTAATATGGCATTGGTATTGACCATGGGTTGACTTCGCCTATTGTTCTCAATTTGACTTCAGGTGTATACCAGATGTAATAGAAGTTAGACTGTTTTATTACAGTGAAGATGATCAACACTGATGGGAAGATGGATGGAGCTAAATACAGGAAAATCCTGAGAGAGAACCTATTTGGGGCTATTTGAGACTGTGGTGGCGGGTCACCTTCCAGCAGGACATCCACATTGGATGGCGATGCCTCCACTGTGTTTCCCCACTGGGATGATGTGTTAAGCTGATGGAGACTGAATACTAAAACACCCGTCACATCTTTCAGATTTGTATAAAATTATTTTTGTTTTGTACTATCACATAAAATATCAGTAAAGTCCATTAAAATGTTTGGCAAAATGTGAAAAAGTTCAAAGGGCATGAAGACATTTGCAAAGCCCTGTAAATATCTGTAAGTTTCTGCTGTAAGCACATGTGATTGAGAAAGAGAGATAGCTGAATACAGATAGCTTGACCCACGTGTCTTCTCCACCAGCTTGACGATAACCCCACCGACATGGAGGTCAGAGGCAACGCTGATGGTGACAGGAGGGGCATCCGAGCCCAGGTCCTCCACTGTGACTGACAGGTCCCACGCCGCCATACTCTGAGAGAGATAGGAGTAGAGAATGTGAGGAAAGGCTGAAGACAGGCCTATTCTCAGGAGAAACAAGAGCAAAGATTATGAAAGTCACGCTTCAGTGACATCTGTGACAGGATGAGAACCCCTTAGGCAACATTAGAAATGCAAATTATACACAAAATAACACTTCTGTTATAGTAAAACATTCTCTGCATATTTTTATTTTAGTGCAATATAAAAAACAAAAAATATTATCTGTGACATCAAGTGCTGCCCAGTGAATAACACCTTATCCATCTATCAATATCACCTGATGCTGAGTAACTTGGAGACGCAAACACACAGTCTGAGTGACATGCCAAGTTTGACGTGTGCTTCCTGTTTCTGTCTTATACTGTCACCATGGATTCTTACTTCCGCTTTTTAAATGCAGGAGGGGAACGAGTAACCCGCCATGGGCTGGGTCGTTTATTTGATGGTGATACAGTCCCCTCCTGCATGTAAACAAAATCCCATTTATATTTTAAAAATATATTACTTTTGAGATTAAAATATGTGTAATTCTTTAAATTAGAATCTACTCTAAAAGACAAATACAGGTGATGGTGACACCGTGCAAAGATGACATGCTTCAAACTCTCCACATTTAGTTGAAGGCCTAGACTTTGTTGATATTTTTATGTCTAAATGATAAATTCTGACTTGTGCCAAGTTGATCCACTCACAAGTGGCTTTCTAAACACCCAGTGCTATTTTCTCTGTTCTCATGCTTCATCTTAAACACACACAGAGACACCCTGTAAAAGACAGTACCGTCAATCTCCTCCTTCCACGAGTTTAAGAACTGGAACCAGGTGGGACCCCTGTGTTTCTGTCAGATCCCTGAAGAAGCTTTCCTGATCCACCGTGAGAACTCGCAGCAGTCCTCTCTTGGGTACAGCAGCTTGTGGTGTGTGGTGCTGCCTCTGCCTTTGCTGCTTGTGTCAGCCCTGTCAAAAAAAAAGTTTGTTCCTTTTTCTTCTTTGTCAGTTTCCGCCAGGCGGAAATGTGAACATGGCTTGACTTCTGACTGACAGCCTTTGTTGAGTGATACATATTAAGCAACGTCTGTGCGACAATGTGGGTTGCCAGATCAGCAGTTAGTAATTTGAGGGTGTGGGATATTACTCCTTAATTTCAAAAGTTAGGTTTGTCTAGTTTAGTTGAAATATAATGTAAAGTTAGGTTTAATGCTCCACTGAAATAATAAAATGCTTTATGTAAAACTAAATAGTCCCCACCAAAGACATACTTATTATATTTACTTTTATTATATATAAATTTAAATATGAGTAAATACTTAAATGTTTAAAAAGGCATTAAATTGTCTATTTTGCTAAGATTTAGGTCCATAATTCAAACATAATTCAATATGATCAGTATGATCATCTATATTTGCTGTAATTTAAATTAAAATAGAAATACATACAATAAAAATTAACACATTTATAATTAGTTAAATGCTTTAATAATTTATTAAATTAGTTGATTGAAAGAAAAAAATATTCTATTAGTATTCATTCTACAAGTAGTTTAATAAAAAGAAAACTGAAGTAATTATTTTTGGACCAAAAGGAGAACAACAGTCAGCACACAGCTTCAGTTAATAAAGCTAGAAACCACTGATCAGGCCTGAAATCTGGGTGTAGTGATGGACACAGACCTGAACCTTTAGAGGCACATGAGGATAATCTCTAAGTCAGCCTTCTATCACCTGAAGAACATTTCCAGGACTAATGTCCCAGCAGGATCTCAAAAGACTCATCCATGGGTTTATCTTTAGTCACATTGATTACTGCAATGGTGTCTCCACAGGTCTGCCTAAAACGTCAATCGAACATCTGCAGGTGATCCAGAACGCTGCTGCCCGAGTCTTCACTAAAACTAAGAGTGTTGTTCTATTTAAACTATTATCTAAAACATATTGGTAAAAGTTTCTACTGGGGATAAAGCTTAGTTATGATTTTGTACCTTGAACAGACAGGATAAAGGACCTCGCTGTCCACAGTGAGAAGCAATTCACTGTAGAAGACCCCTCCCCAACAAACTGTGGCTGAGCTGGGCTCTCCTAGAGAAAGTTAAGAGGAAGGTACAAAGACCCAGGAAGTCTGTGACTCTTGGTCCAGATGCATAGTAGGTCAGATCAGCTCTAAGGAGATGCCTCCTCCCTAGGAGACATGTTTGATTTTATGCTAAGAAAATACAGGCCTAAAAGCATCATCTGCATTCAGAAATCTCAGCTTGTATTCTAACTTTTCTTTACTTTCCTTTGTCATGCCACAGCAATGTTCTTTTCAAAGTTTATTTGTCACTGCAATGTACTTTTTTCCATCATGTAAAGCACTTTGAATTGTTTTGTTGCTGAAATATAGTATACAAACCTAATATATCATTAGTTTTTTGGAGTATTATTTCATTATTTAACAGTTGTCTGGTGCAGCATATTTTGGATGTACTCTATCCTTCAGCCTTACCCATTAAAATCTGTCTGCTGGGCTAACACTACAGACAAGGTTAGCACACACACTAGACAAGGTAATTAGTCTTTAATTTGGTTGTTGTGTAGGTTAAACTAATCGGATGTAAGCCTGAATATTTAACCAGAGTAGTGTTAGGAGACTAATGATGACAGTTTACATTATTTCCTGGCACACTGCAGCACAGAAAATATGACATGGTTAAATGTACACTGAAATAATAACATGGTATTAAAAATTACAAAATGTAGCTATTTATTCGTTTAAATAAGAACACATTTATTTTCTGCCCATTATTTCAGTTTTTTTATGAAATTTTGATTTATTTAAATTATTGCATTTATATAAAAAATGATCTTTTTTCGTTGTGGCATTTTCTCCCTTGATTGATATGCAAATAAACTTGACTGCATTTACAACAACGTTTACTTCAGACGGCAACGTCTTTTTGACATTCACTGACACCCATCTTACTTTAAAAACCTTTTAGTTTAAATTGCGGTTCTAATTAAGAGCTATTCTGCTTCAGAACTCACACAACTTCTATATAAATCTTACTCTACCTCAACATTTTTGCTCCAATATATTTTAAACGTTCATTGTATCACTTTAAAATGAAATTTCCGACAGCCGTGAAGCTCACACTGAACGGTCACTGAATTGTGACCGTTAGCTTCGGCTCTTCCATTTTCACTCGACTATGGGGTATAACCTTGTGTGAAAGATAATACAGCATGTCGCTGTTAATGTTATATTTATTTCAGATATAATAGTTTTCGTATATGGTGAGCACCTAAATCAGAATAATACTTCACTTATTGACATTAATCAGTTACTTGTGACAGGGGACGCCCCCTAGCTCTGCCAAATGGTATATTCCACGCGTTAACTTCCTAAACAAAAATGGCACATGAGAGTTTGCAATGAGAGGTTGTTTTGTATCGAAAGTGAAAGCTAACGACAGCGTGTGGCCGACACTTCAACTTGAAACAACTCTGTGCGGTCTGCTCTGTGTTACCCAAACATGGCACTGCTAATATCAGCTCGAGTTTCACACATCAGAGCCCTGCCGCGCAGCGCTCCGTCCCGTGTCCGGGCTGACTTCCAGAGAGCAGGTGTCAAGTTCAGACACTTGTTACCTCCGGGTAGCCCCCAGCTCAGCGGGAAGCCAGTAACAAGTCCCGTACAAAGTCATATTAACGCCGCAGTCCGAAGGGACTCGTTCTCCACCACTGCAGCGGCGCTTCGCAAATCCAGCCAGCCTAACGGTTCCTCTTTACCCGGGGATAGGAGAGGCTGGCTGGGCAAGTTTGCCCTCGGTGCCGCCCTCGGAGTGGGCACAGCCGCTCTGGTGCAGGGCCTCCATACTGGAGTTATAACCGCCATGGCTCAAAAAGTTGATCTGGACTCGGCTGAGGGTGACTGGAAGAAAACCAAGGGTGAGAATGTCCACCAGTGGTAGCTTTGATAAGGATTTTACGGATTTCAGACAAAAACACGTCCTCCAAACATTATTTTAATTTTGGCCTTATTGTCAGCTGTCACAAGATTGAAGAAGCTTTAAGAAGGGATAGATAGATAGATAGATAGATAGATAGATAGATAGATAGATAGATAGATAGATATGTGTAAAACCAAATAAAATGGTCATTTTAGCAGTGTTACCATTTGGATTTATTAGTAGCAGGGCTGCCCTATTTTTAATGTAATATATTCTGTCCTAAAGTAAAGGCAATTTCATGAGATTCACAGTTCTGACAGACGTTTGCTACTAAAGCTTTTATCAATTCCTTTTGCGTTAAACTTTTCTTCCGTGTCATATCTGGGGGTTTATTCAACTGATAAAACTAGGGCTGAAACAATTAATCGTGATTTATCGATTATTGAAATAATCGAATAATTGTTAAATGGAGTAGATAGACTCTAAAACATGCAATTTTAAGTAATTAAGCCAAAATTATGCACAAATATATACGTTTTGTATTTAAGATGAAAAACCTTCTTTGTCTGAACATATGTTTTATCCAGCCCTTCTCAAGCAGCATAGTTTTATCTTCACCTGGTTCAAATTCTGTAACCTATCTCCTATCTCCACATTTCAAATTCAATTCAAATTCAATTCAAAAATACTTTATTAATCCCAAAGGGAAACTAAATAATAATATCATAATAATAATAATAATTTTACAGTACCCTGTAAAAGTATTCATACCACTGAAAATGTTTTCCATATTCTTTACTCAGTACAACAACAAACATACATTTATTTTATTGGGATTTTATGTGATAGGCAAACACAAGTGGTGTATAATTAAGTGTGCGATTCTGAAAGGTTTCTGTGGCGCCAGTTCACAACAAATGCCATCTCACGGCGCCTTATAAAAATCCAACATATACAAAGAAATCTCCAGTCAAATCAATCCAGTCGTGTAGTCAGGTTCAGTGATTTACATACATTTCATTTTAATCCTAGTTCTAAAACATTGCAGTCAGGTTCAGTTTATTATTCAAATTGGTAAAAAGTTCTCTATTTAAGCACACCCAGCCGATTGTGTAGAGTTTGCAGCAATCCCCCCCCTCCTGAGCAAGCATGTAGCGACAGAGGAGAGGAACCTCCCCATAAAAAGAAAGACCAAGCTCATTGTTGGAGGCCATCTGCCATGAACCACTGGAGGTCTGAGAAGACAGAGCAGGCTCTCCAAAAAACAGAGCAGACATAAAATTAACGACAGCAATAATGCCAAGTTGGAGAGAAGTAGGTTAAAGTAGCAGAGTGAGTAAAAGGGGTCAGTATGTCATAAGCCTATGGCAGTATAACCACATCCAGCTTTTATTTTCCACCATTATATTTCTGACTGTATGGGGTTGTTTGCAGCAGCCTCTAATTGGTTTTCTTCCTGGAATGTCTTGTATTTAGCTCTATCCATGTTCCGCTGCTGATGTAGAGCATTCCCACGGCATGGTCCTGCCTCCTCCGTGCTTCATAGTAGCGATGAAGTGCTTAGCGAAAGCTTTCCACCACTCTCTGGGTTTTTCATGTAGGCCTAAAGGTTCAGAGTTGTTTCATCCAAACAGAGCATCATCTTCCACAAACTCCAAAACAGACATGGTTTAGCTTTGTTTAAACAACAGCTGTACTCTTGCCACTCTTCCACAAAAGACTAAATTACACAATGTCTTCTCTGATTAATGCTCTCCCTGCCCAGTCTGTCAGTTTAGTTGGATGCCCATGTCTTGATAGGTCTGTAGTTGTACCACACTCTTTCTTTTTTATAATATGTATGAAAACAGTACTCTCTTAGAACTGAACCCTTCTTCAAATCTCTCCACAATTTTATCCTCGACCTTTCTGCTGTGTCCCCTGGTCTTTATGATGCAGTTTGTTCCCTAATGCTCCACATTAAACATCTGAGGCATTCACAAACAGCTGTAGACTCTTGGTCGACTATATTCACTAATTAGGTGACTTTTGAAGGCAATTGTTTTGCCTTAGATTTTGTTTTGGGGTAACACAGTAAAGGGAGCTGAAGACAAAAGTACACCACACTTCTCAGATTTGAATTTGTAAAGCTTTTTAAATGCCATTTGTTATTTTTCTTCTACCTCTCACCTGTGCACTACTTTGTGTTGGTTTAGCACCTAAAATCCCAATAAACACATTGAAGATTATAGTTGTACAAACAAGTTGAAATCAAACTGGAGAAGTTAAAGACTTCCTGTTAGCAGATTATTTATAGCTGCACCTTTCCCCTTCCTGTTTCCCAGATTACTTGCTGTCTCTATCAACAAAGGACAGGCGTGGCTACTACAGAACCTCTGGCTCGGTGTCGCTGGATGAAATCCCAGTGTGGACTCCTGCAGCAGGTGAGATATCCCACATGAGTCACCATCTGCATGGGTGATGGAGATAAGATTCTCTTCCAGAATTAGAAACAGCTTTTATTATCTATATAAACTAAAAAAAACATCTTGCCAATTGAATTTAAAGGTTATGAAATCAGAGCTATTTTGGGCAAAACCGGAACGTAGAGAACACATTTTGGACATGACTTGAGGAAACACATGAAGAACCACATGGTTCCTGCTTCCACTTGCTTCAGATCTGATGGGACTTCTTTCACTGGTGGTAAATTGTCCTGAGAGGTCCTTCAGTTCCTCTCAGACCGACACTGAACAGCCTAGTCTTTTGTGACTCTGTTGACTTTGCACGTGGCTTCATAAACCCTATATTTAAATGAGTGATACATTTGCATGAAAACAATTTGTTAACATACCACTAGAGGGAGCTCACATACTTCCAGTGGCACAGTCACCACAGTCTGCTAATCCATGTTCTTTGTTTGGATTTCTGCTGTAAATAAAGCTGGCCCCGGGTGTGCTTGTCCCCATCCTCAGGTTCTACTGAGCCAAGTCGCTACCAGAGGAATGAAAAGCTAGACCAGAAGATTTCGATGTACAGTGGTGACATCACCAAACTGGAGATAGATGCCATTGTCAATGCAGGTATGCGCGTTTTTCTGTTTTGTTTCGGATGGCTCCGCGCACAACACCCAAAATGAAATATGACTTTCTCTGCATCATAAAATAAAACAAATTTCATTTTCCTTTCATGTTTGTCTCACAAAAAGCACTAGAATGAACATTTTGAAAAACACAAGAAGGACAAATGTAAAAAGACATTATGAATTTAAAAGGTTCCAGCAGTGTTTAGCCTGGCCGTGCATTGATGTGCAAGTGCATAAATTTTGCAGGAAACATCTGTGAGCGACGTCTGAGCTGTAATTATGTGCATAATGTATTTTCAGTGTGTTGGTGGGACAACCGGAGCCTTTCAAGTGATTATCAGCTGACTGTTCAAGATATTCTTCACTAATTTGAGCAACCTTCCTAAGAAAGTGTTGTTGAAAATACCAAATCATTTCAATATAAATACGACACAGGACTATTTATCTTGACCAATAAGATAAACCCTCTCTGCCTCCACCGCACAGATCAGGTTCTCATGTTAATTGCTGAGGAGTGTGGTGAAAGAGGAGACAGGAAAACCTGGTATCTCATCTCTGCGCCTTTTTAGTGTTCAATGAAAAGTGTTGCATATTTCATGTTTTACAACATCTTAACAGTTTTGAGAAAGTAGATTAGGAAACAGAAGCCCTTGCATTATTCACAAGAATGTTTAAAGCCAAAGCTTTGGCTTGTTAAAAGTTCATGACAGTATAGCTTGAAAGCTGAAGCAATATGTCTTGTTTGGAAGAGATGCTTGGAGTCTCTTCTCTTCCTAAAGAATATGGCAGAAAAACCGAGGTTTACAAGTTGCCTCTGAATGAATAGCAAGACTGCTGGAACAATGTCCTTTGGAGAGATGAAACCGATATGTTTATGTTTGGCTATTAAGCACAGCACTCATACAAACTGTCAAGCACGGTGGCGGAGGGATGCTTTTCTTGGCTTGATTTACAGGATATGGGCACCTCGCTGTCATCACCCTGAGCATGAACGTCTGTGTTTGCCCAAGTACTCTAGAGTCAAATGTGAGGCGTCTGTCAAGCTTGGACCAGAGTTCCTGATCAAAAGTGCAGCGACCTCAAAGACAGCAGTGAATCTGCAACAGAATGACTAAAAAACAGAAGAACCAAGGTGTTTTATTGACCCAGTTAAAGTCCAAACCCCGGTCAGATTGAAATGCTGTTCTTAAGCAGAACTGCGAAGAAACAAATGTCTGCAAACCTCAATGAATTAAAGAAATGTTGTTAAGTGGAATATTTCTAAAATCCTCCACAGAGATTTAAGTCTAATAGGTTTATACAGAAAATCAGTACTTGGTTATTCCTGCTAAAGATGCTTCTACAATTTACTGATTCATGGAGGGTGCTTAGATTCTTCCATGAAGGTCTTGACTTTCAAAATCAATGGAAAGGCCAGGAGTGATTTATTTATGTTTTATGGTTTCAATGTTTTTTGGTCTAAAATATGATGATTTTTGACATTTAAGCTGCTAGTGAAGAGAACAAAAGGGTCATTACCTATTTTCATCTGTCTTTTCTCAGAGCCAGTATACTTGATTGACTTTTGCTTTAGTTTTTGAAGCTTGCTGTTTTCACCACCTGGGCGACATGGTTTCTCCAGGTCTGGAAGAGTCTGAAATACTTTCCAGGTCTGGAAAATATGGGAAGGTGTGAAAAAAGAAAATACAAGTATATGAACCCCCATTCCTGTCTTATACCCTTGCTTCGTTCCTTCTTTCTTTACTTCCTGTGTCCTTCATTTCTTTCTTTCCTTATGTCCTTTCTTTTCTTCCTTGTGCCAGTACCTTTCCCTGTGTCCTTCCTTGTTTTCTTTTTGTCCTTTCCTTTTTCTTTATTTCCTCCCTTGTATCTTTCCCATATTTCTTCCTTCATCTTTCTTTTTGTCCTTTCTTTTTTTTCTTCCTTGTGTGCTTCCTTTCCTTCGTCCTTGTGTCTTGCATCTTTCCTTTTGTGCATCATTTCCTTCCTTCCTTGTGTCCTCCTTTCCTTGTTTCCCCCTGCCTTGTTGCCTTCTATCCCTCCACATTCTGGTTTTTGCAGATTTCACATTTAAAGGCTGTTTCTGTAAATATTTGCGCTAAATTCTTTATAGCGTTTTATATTTTAAAATGAATGTAAAACCCTGGAATCTTTAGATGGAAGCATGTGGAGTACCTCTGTTTTCAGCCTATAAAACAAACTAGAGCTAAAATAGGAGGATATAAGGAGCTTGAACTTTTAGCAGCCCAAAATCAACCATAAATGTAAAGTAGGAAGACTGAACTGTTTTACTGTAGCTTTCTTGTGTTTTGACCAAAAAATGTGAAAGTGAGTAATATGTGTCTCTATTAAACAAGCTGTGATTTTGAACTTTTATAAATGGAAAACGCACATTCTGAGTTTAAAACGGCAATATTTTCATGTCAGTTTTGCAAACTAGCATTTAAGCTGCAGCTTTTATTTTCTCTCATTAGTTTTGGTTTCATGAGGCCTAAAAGTAGGATTAAAGCCCTAATGATAACCATTAGATGGAGCCAAATACTGGCGTAGTATACTAGGAGCATCTCCTGCTATTTGGTATTTAGGGGAAATTTAGTTGTTGTTTTGGCTCAGGCGTTGTATCAGGGGAGAGCGGGGCAGACGAGCTCAAACAATGACTAATGATCAGGCTTCAGCTGAAAATGATAGATATTTATTGGCAGCTGACTGTCAGCAGGCGGAGGCTGTGCCAGCATCAAATAAACATGTTGATCGTTGACTACCATTTATAGAGTTGTTGCTTTTGTTTGTGTGTACTCGCGTGGCTCTGCCTACAAATATTTAGGTAATTATGAGTGTTTACACAGCAAGTAACAGTCTGCGTGTGTCTGGGGGAGGCGAGTTTGTATTGGGCTGTGTCTTTTTTACAGGGTTTTTAACAGAGTTGCAGGATGCTGAGTTGCATGGAATTAACAAGACGAAGCGGCTAGTAAAGCGTTGTTTTGCAGAGAGGACGAAACAAGGTGAGGGGAGGGAGGTGGGAAAAACTCGACAACACCGGAGGAATCATGACTGAGAGACGGAGCGTGAGAGTCGGCGCTCTCTAACTGAGACAACCCAGGGAGGGGTCAGGGAGAGAGGGAAGAAGACGATAAGAGAGACGAGGAGAGGGCACAGGCTAGTATTTAAATCTCGCTCTGTATTGCCATGGCAACAAGCAGGTACAGGTTGGCCAGGAAAGGGCTCTGGGCAGTGGAGTCTGAACATCCTTTTCTGTCTGACTGATTGGCTGTCCAGCTGACTTCCTATGTGGCTGTTTTGTTGGCTAAGAGGGCGACCTTTTTCTTCAGTGACTAACTCATTGACTAAGAGGCTTTGGGTGACAGTTGCACTTTAGGTAAAATGACATTGAAATGAGAGAGCGCAGCGAACAGAGATGGAGTCTGTTTTTTGCAAATCTTAACAGCAAAGCTCTTGCCTAAGAAGCCTCCAAGACAGCGCCTTTGGTTTTTGACATGTGGAGGGGGAGTGTTGTGGATTTTCTTTGGCTGCTCCGAAATGCCTTGAAGCATCATTTAGCCCCTAAGGCGGCAAGCATTCAGTTGAAGCCAACTGTGGCCAATTATATGTAATACTGACAGACTGGTGGGAAGGTTGGGAAAAGGATGCTTCCAGGGCCTGCTGGTAGAGAGACGTTGACACACAGATACAGACACAGCACATAATAAATACATGGATGCAAACTGATTCGGGCAAAAAGAGCATCAGAGATCAAGGAAGTAACTAAGGAAACACAACAGAGGCTAGTTTCTTTAGTTAAAAAAAGTTATCACTTTGAAACCACAAACATTTTGGAATCCAAGTGATTTAAACACTTAGATACATGTGCTAAGGTTAGAAACGTCTCTGTGTTTCCTCCAGCTGTATGGAGAGCAGACTAGCACTCCCCCTCTTCCACCTGTTGCTGGACGATGTCAGTCAGCTGTGTATGATGGCTAAAAAAGAAAAAGTTAGATTTCCTGTTTTTTTTCTGTATCTAATCACTTTAATGGCTTGGCTAACAGAAGTGCAGCCTGTCGCTCTTTTTAAGCAAGCTGTTGAAATAAATGTTGGGAAGACGCTATGAGAGTTACCTGTTCTGTCTGTAAAATGAACCACCTGCTGCAGGCTAAACATCAACTTTCAGAGTTCCAACTATACACGCAGCAGAACTGCAGACAAGAACAAACATTTTTCCCAATAGGCAAAGTTTCCAGTGGAATTACTTCTAATTGTAACCACTGGTTATTTTGTTTAGGTCTTTCACCACTGTGTATTCATTTTAATTGCAATATTATTTACACAGCCTGCCGGTTGCTTCAAATTTAAAGGCGACATATCATGCAAAATCCACTTCTTTAGCCTTTAAATACATTTTGTTGTGTACTTGGACTTTTTAGGAGTGTAGAAAAGTTGAATTTATTCGCTCCAGGTTGCAGAGATATCTTTATATTCTGTTTGGGTCATGTAATTCAGTCCATTCCGTTTTCTCTATTATCTGTTATGTTTTTCCAGCTGTTGCATCACAGTATTTGCTGCAGATCAGCTAAATATGGTCATGGATTTCTGGGTGATCAATTTTGCGTATCTACCATTTTTATTTCCTCGCTGCGGTTTTGTACTTCAAGCTCAAGTATGTCTACGCTGAAATAGGATAAGTTTGATTTGGTTGTTGGGTGTATTAACCCACGCGATTCATTACACCGTCCCCCAGCAGAACCTCTTCGAAGTGCCTGATTAAATTAAATTTTTCATGGAAATCTACCCTCATCAGTGGGGAAATTCCTATTTCCTAAAAGAGACAGCACCAAAACAATTTGCTCTGAGATGCACCTCAGAACAGGGGTAAAAAAGGGACCTGTGGAGCAAAAATAACAAGGAGTTGAGACCAAAGCATTGCAGTTCCACTTTATATAGACCACAACTGGATGATTTAGGTGTTAAAAGAAAGGATTTAAAAACATGATATGTCCCCTTTAAGCAGCGTTTCAACCTTCTCCTTCAAATAATCTCCTAGTCCATCTAAATGTGACATGGACCTCCTCCTCTCCTCTCCTCTCCTCTCCTCTCCTCTCCTCTCCTCTCCTCTCCTCTCCTCTCCTCTCCTCTCCTCTCCTCTCCTCTCCTCTCCTCTCCTCTCCTCTCCTCTCCTCTCCTCTCCTCTCCTCTCCTCTCCTCTCCTCTCCTCTCCTCTCCTCTCCTCTCCTCTCCTCTCCTCTCCTCTCCTCTTCCTCTCCTCTCCTCTCCTCTTCCTCTCCTCTCCTGACGCTGGGAGGGCGCTGTTTGTCGTTTCTATCTCTCTCTATAAAGACTGGATTTACAGTAACTCAACTCCTCCTCCTACCTCTATCGCCCCTCGTCTTCCCTCCTTCACTCCCTTCCTCATTCCACACTTTTACAGCCCCTGGCTTCTGCCCACTCCTATAAAACACTACAAACATAAAAACCCACAAGCACTTAAGAGCTGTCCTGGTAAGGAGGGTGCAGGGGACGTTTGGGTGGGAGGAGACGGTGGACAGAAACATCCTCCTCTTTAGACCCCTCAATCACTCCGTCTGGAGAAAGAGATGGAGATGGAGGGGAGGATATATTGTCTCTGATGGGCTAGCTGATTAAGATGGATTGCACAATGAAATGTCGTTGGAGAAATGAGTTCCTAGAGCGGGTGTGTGCGTGCTCGCATTTACTTCACGTCCCTCCAACTAACTCTGCATTAAAACCTTTTTTCAAACTGATTAAATGCAAATTTGCTGGGCTCCACTGAGTTGCTATTTTATCTGCAAAGATCCTGTTCTTCACTTACATTTTAAACTTGCTTTGAGCTGGCCAGGTTTTGACACTAAAATTACATTTTAAGTTTTCTCTGCAGAAAAGCAGAGCTACGGTGTAATTGAAAATGATTTAAAAACAGATAAAGTGCCTTCTCCCTGCAGTTCGTTGTGATGTCCTCGTTTTCTTCAGTGGAAGGAAACGCAGCAGCAGAGTAGGCTGATAAATCTTTCAAGCCAGACTATAAAAAACTGTCCTTAAAATTAAGCCATGCTCTGTCAAGTAATAAATAATATTTTGGTCCTATCTCAGTTTTTAGAGCACTTGTCATCTTCACACTTTAGAGCCTGTGGGTGTGTTTTGTGAGTTTAAACACCACTTTACGCCATACTTGTGTGTACGCACGTCAACCTATCTGTCTACGTGTGTGTGTGTTTAGTGCATTGTCTGTTGTCTTTTTTTCAGTGCACGTGTGCTGTCATATGTATGTGTGACCAGGAGATTGGGTCTCTCCTCTGCTGGTCAGAGATAAAGCAGTTGGTTGGCACTGGAAACCCTCTCAGCGTGGCAACAGCTGAGAGATACAAGATTAGAGCCAGACTACAGGTGACAGACAAGATGAGAGCTGGAGTGTCTCTGGATTGTGCTGGATGGATGGATGGATGGATGGATGGATGGATGGATGGATGGATGGATGGATGGATGGATGGATGGATGGATGGATGGATGGATGGATGGATGGATGGATGGATGGATGGATGGATGGATGGCAGAACTGATGTGCTGACAGACAGTAAGGGGAAAGAGACAGAAAGTAATACAGCAGAAGGTCAGTAGGGCTCAATATCTCACCCTAAAATTCCTCTAAACACATCCACTTACAGTCGGTCACAGGTTGTAGTTTATAGAAAAAGATCATGATGTGTTTTAGCAACCAAGAATGAACAGGGTATGACAATCTGTTTTTGCTTTATTTCAAACATAATCTAAGTAAATACAAGATGCAGTTTTCAAATGATTGTTTTCCATTTATTAAGTAAAAAAGTTATCAAGCCAACCTGGCCCTGTGGGAAAAAGTAAACCTAATTACTGGCTGTACCACCCGTCGGTGGTGACAGCTGCCATCAGTAGCTGGCAATAAGTGTTTCTATCGCTGTGGAGGAATATTGGCCCGCTATTCTATGCAGAATTGTTGAGGACAAATGGCCTGTTTAAGGTCACGCCTCCACATCTCAAACGGATTAAATTTCAAACAATTTTTTACCTCAATAAATTGAATCATGATTTAAAAAATACTTTTTTTCTTTAATCAGGTTATTGTTTTCTGATATTAAAATTTGTTTAAAAATATGAAACATTTAAGAGTCGCAAAAAAAAAAGCAGAAGCAAAAGGAATCTGTAAGTGGTCCAGAACATTTTCATTGTAGGCCTGAAGCCAGTAAAAAATCAGTGAGGAGATTTCTCACCTCTGGTTGTGACATCGCAGGTCTCTGAATCAGGTCCCTTAGAGCCTGATCGACTTCTTCTAATCGTAAACCGAGTGCACTCTGTGTGAATTTCAAACTGTCCCAGATGAAAGCTGTGGAAGAAAGAGCAACAGTGGCTGCACGGTTGTTCTTTAAAAGCAGCGATCCTTTAGAGAGGCAGGGATTGGTGTTATAACAAACCTGTAAGCACACCTGAGAAGAGAGTCTGTCAGAAGTTTAGAAAAAAAAAACAGCTTTTTGGTTTGACTGCTACATCTGTAAATGAAGCTTAGCAAATACCTTAAAAAGAGGGGCTGAATGGACAGTGGGGAGGATGCTGTGTAGTTATGGCTTTTCATTAGTTATAAGACATTATCTTAATGAATCAATATAATGTTAAGACTTTGACTTTTTGGGTTGAGTTACTGCCATAAATTAATGGTGAGGATGTTTTAATTTATTAAGAATAAATTTTGTGGGATTTTGTTGCCAGACGCTTTGTTTATTATTTTTTTTAGCTGCTGTTGTGAGAACCAGTGTTTTGAGGAGAACAAAGAGTTTGTTCTTGATATTCAGATGAATCGTCCATTAATGCATCACATTTTATAGCCCTAATATCTGCAGAAAAAGTAGGTAAATGTCAATAAATGATGTCACTTCCTATTTAACATATTTTATAGGGCACCATGTTATATTTACTGTTCATTTGATCTTTTTTTAATCTATTTGTATGTATTTGTGTTTTATCTTGATTATTTTCTTATACTAATTAAATAATCCCAGAGCACAGGTATCCCCGCATTCTGCTGTGCAAGTTGAGGTCACCAGTTCAACAACAGGTGGTGACCTCATGAATGAAAACTTCTTGAATAAAAGTTAAACAATTAGGTAAATGGAATGTTGAAATCAGGATAATGGCAGATGGTAGTGGAAAGAAGAAGGTAACCATCACAAAGTTAAAAAAGGACCCAATGATTCATCCTTGGAATAAATCTTAATTATAAGATATTGTGGCTCATGATTTCAGGGTTTGTCTTTCAGTGTTTTGATTAGATTCTGAAATTGTGACTAAAAATGTGGGCTAAAAGGTATTTCCAGGGGTGAAATGTTTCTCCTGCCTCAGGAGAAATGGGTGCAAGTTAAATGAAGTTGGGAGGGGATTTGATCAGCCTGCAAGTCACAGTGGTATGTTTGCATTTTGACCCGGAGAGCACCGTTTAGTTTCTACAACTGACCTATTGATTCAGATGCTATTATGATTAGTAGTTGAGATGTTACATAGTTTCCTGCATGTCTGCTCTGATATTTGAGAACCTAAAACTCAGAAAACTCATCTGTTTGCTTATCTTTAAGCTTTTATTTCCCCAAACAGCCCAGAGGTTGCATTGACTTCTATTCAGATCACAGCATTGGCTTTCTGCCAACAGAGGGCGCAGCCGTTTGAGGGAGGAAAAAGTGAGGAGATGTTCAGCTTACTGCACACTTATAAAAACAAAGAGTTTGTGATTGGCTGATTGCATGGTTAATTAAAATACTACTGTGTGCGTATTCAAGTGCGCTCTCTGCGCTCTCACGTTGGTGGCACAAGTATAACGCGATAAAATAGTGACCTGTAAAATATTTGAGTGGGTGGTTAAAATTCTCTTAGACCAGATGAAGTGGCAGTTGAAACTACAGGTGTTGGACAATGAAACTGAAACACCTGTCATTTTAGTGAGGGAGGTTTCATGGCTAAATTGGACCAGCCTGGTAGCCAGTCTTCATTGATTGCACATTGCACCAGTAAGAGCAGAGTGTAAAGGTTCAATTAGCAGGGTAAGAGCACAGTTTTGCTCAAAATATTGAAATGCACACAACATTATGGGTGACATACCAGAGTTCAAAAGAGGACAAATTGTTGGGGCACGTCTTGCTGACGCATCTGTGACCAAGACAGCAAGTCTTTGTGATGTATCAAGAGCCACGGTATCCAGGGTAATGTCAGCATACCACCAAGAAGGACGAACCACATCCAACAGGATTAACTGTGGACACAAGAGGAAGCTGTCTGAAAGGGATGTTCAGGTGCTAACCCGGATTGTATCCAAAAAACATAAAACCCCAGCTGCCCAAATCACGGCAGAATTAAATGTGCACCTCAACTCTCCTGTTTCCACCAGAACTGTCCGTCGGGAGCTCCACAGGGTCAATATACACGGCCGGGCTGCTATAGCCAAACCTTTGGTCACTCATGCCAATGCCAAACGTTGGTTTCAATGGTGCAAGGAGCGCAAATCTTGGGCTGTGGACAATGTGAAACATGTATTGTTCTCTGATGAGTCCACCTTTACTGTTTTCCCCACATCCGGGAGAGTTACGGTGTGGAGAAGCCCCAAAGAAGCGTACCACCCAGACTGTTGCATGCCCAGAGTGAAGCATGGGGGTGGATCAGTGATGGTTTGGGCTGCCATATCATGGCATTCCCTTGGCCCAATACTTGTGCTAGATGGGCGCGTCACTGCCAAGGACTACCGAACCATTCTTGAGGACCATGTGCATCCAATGGTTCAAACATTGTATCCTGAAGGCGGTGCCGTGTATCAGGATGACAATGCACCAATATACACAGCAAGACTGGTGAAAGATTGGTTTGATGATCATGAAAGTGAAGTTGAACATCTCCCATGGCCTGCACAGTCACCAGATCTAAATATTATTGAGCCACTTTGGGGTGTTTTGGAGGAGCGAGTCAGGAAACGTTTTCCTCCACCAGTATCACGTAGTGACCTGGCCACTATCCTGCAAGAAGAATGGCTTAAAATCCCTCTGACCACTGTGCAGGACTTGTATATGTCATTCCCAAGACCAATTGACGCTGTATTGGCCGCAAAAGGAGGCCCTAAACCATACTAATAAATTATTGTGGTCTAAAACCAGGTGTTTCAGTTTCATTGTCCAACCCCTGTAGATATAAATGTCCATCCCTCAATAGTTTGAATAGTTTAGGTTGGGGGATCTGCCAAGTAATTAAAAGTACCCTGTACTCCCTGCAACAGATATTATATCATATTTTTGTATATGAATTGGACCTGTTTGTCTTATAAAGTGCCTTGAGATCACATCTGTTGTGAACTGGTGATATATAAATAACCTGGACTGACTTGAAACTATACAGAGCAGCATTTCAGAAGAGCTTTTCTTTATTGACAAAGAGAGTATCTATTGGATTAACCAATTTAGAAAATAAGGAGGAAAATCTCCCCGTATGCATTTAGTTTTTAATAATAATACATATTATTGATAGATGGAAGTTTCAAGGGGAAGATTAATATTTAACCCTGCTGTTTCTTTTTTTAAACTCCAGTGATTTCAATAGAAATCTCATGGTAAAGGGTCTTTTATTAATTCCTGTGAGGTCTATGCTGGAAGATGACCAGTAGCTGTAGAGGGTTTTATGTTATCGAGGATGAAAGTATCGGACTGTTGGGAAGTCATGAATAAGTGGACTCAAGCAGCAGGACATGGAAGCAGAACAGCTGGTGGGAAGGAAGGATGTGCTCTTTGATCCTGTTTGCTGATTTTTTAAATATTTTTTAAGAGGATAAAACCTGCAAACCCTCGGCTCTGCAGGTAGAGCTCTTTATAAGAGTATTACTCGACAGCGGCACACGTCTCACTCCTTGTGGAAGCTTCACTGATTCTTAGCTGGCTTTGTCGCCGGGGCTTATAGCAGTTCTGAACGCCAGAAATCGGCCTGGCAGACAGTCCTACTTTCACAACGCTGCTGCAGTCGGGCCTGACTGCTTGGCCTAAATGTCTTGTTGTGAGACTAAAATAAGTTCTTAGATTTCACTTGAGCTACTGGCATTAATACTGGACACACAGTGCTAAGTTTATGTGCATAACCACTTTATTGAGGATTTTCCAGCATCAGGTCAAGGATTAAGTCTTTTTTTTATCTTGAAAGCCACCAAATCTAGTCTTGTTTCTAGTCTTGTTCTATCAATAGCAGATAGTCGGTTTGTTTGAAGTATGAACACCATGTAGCCAATATCAGAGGAGAACCCAGCTGTATCCAGTTGTAGTATTGTTTTTTCCTCGCCTCGGTAATGAATGTTTTCAAAGCTGTATTTTAGGCACTCTCAGTTTGTCACCAAGTCAATTATCTAAGGTTTCACTCAGGGGAGGCAGCTTGTTGTGATCCACCCTGCCTAGTAGTAACAGGGGTCTAAGGCTCTGTTAGAAATCCCAGAACAGAGATGGCTCCTGCAGCTGAGGTCTCGCAGGCCCTGCAGTGCATGTTCTCTGTTTCTGTGTTTGCTGCAGTTACCATACATCCACCCTAGAGTGCTTGTCAGCTCCTCTTAAGACAAGCTCATATTACAAGATGCAAAATGTCACACCAGCTTTGCTTTTGCAGAGAAAAATCACAGGCTCCAAGAAAGTCTTAGAACAGGTGCTAAAATGATCAGCATCTCGTGCGTTTGTAGTAAAGTGCTAGGCCGGTCTTTTAACGTCTATAAAAATTAATTAAGCCAGAGTTGTGTTGTTTACTTGAAAGGTAAAGCGAGCTCATATGCTGCTCTTCTGAAGCAGAACAGGTTACACATCCCCGGTGACCTGCACTGTTTTTCCCTGCTGTAGTTACTGCACCTTCTTAGCTCCAGTTCCTATAGCAGTAGCCCCAAAGAGCTGAATGGGAGTTTTGTGGAGCAGCTGCTAATGGGCAGCTTAGCTTCTTATAATATGCCTGTCAAATGCCTGTATACAAAAGCTCTTACAGAGCCAAATTGGCATTGCTGATACAAATTCAGTTTCAGAAGGAATATGATGTTCTGTCAACAAAGTTTTGCAGCACTATTAACACCTCATTCTTTCTGCTATCTGCTAAAATAGGATTCAGTTGTTGGGGGACTGTTTAGTTCGCCACATGAAGATGCTATCAGTTTTCTTTAAGTCTATAAACTATAATATGATATGCAAAATCTAATAAAAGATAGAAGAGGTAAAAACACTAAAGTATGAATTGACTTTTAAGCAGATTTTTAGATTTATTTTAATTTTATGTTTCATAGGCTGAGTACGGTATTCTTGTATGTGAGGTAGAAATTAAATTTTTCTTTACAAGCCAAATTTGTACCAGAAGCTCAAAACTTAATATTATAAGCCAACCATTTGTGTCAAACTCACTTTTATGAGAAACAAAGAAACAAACACAAATCCAATTTGTGTTTTTAGAAAGTCTTGGTTGGTAAAAAGAACAAATTGTAACAATATACTAATCATCTGCTCAGCCATACTGATGCCAGCAGGAGCTAATCAACGGCCCTATTTTGTACTCCGCTGTTGCCATTTCTACTTCAGTGTCGTACCCATGCTCTTAATCATCGCATATCAGCTTATTTCTCTTCATAGTTAAGCTTTTTTTTAATGGAAAATATTGATAAAAGTAATAAAGTCCTGCATTGTGTCATGCATTATTTTGTGGAGATTTTCTATTACATAGTATTTCTCTTGTATATGCTTTTGATTCTTGTTTTGGCCAGCCGACTCAGGAAAAATGACAAACTATGCCTTCTGATCAAACCAAATCTATTAATGTCTTAATGTCTGGTATTTAATAAATTCTGAGTATATTTACTGTGATTAGTATTTGTTAAAATAAATTAAAACTTTTAGGTCCATAGTTTTACATCTTTGCTACCACGTATCAAACTGGTTTTTCTACTTAAGGTTGGGGAGTCTCAGATATTTTCCTTAAGACTTTTATAACAATCTGGAAAATATTGCTAAAGTGAGCTCTTATCGTAAGCTATCAAGCAGAGAAATTCAAAAATAAGAGTCTTTCAAGCACATTATCATCCAGGCTTCTACTGGTAAGTGAGGCGAGGTGGAGATTTCTTCCAATAATCCCTGTGGGAACTGAAGTATACGACGGTGAACAAACAACAAGCGCAAGTAGCTCCATACGTGGCACCTGTAAAGTCTCTGAGCAGAATTCAGCCTTAGAAATAAGGTGAGGAGCTTTATCTTGCGTTATTGCTTGAGAGTAGAGCAGCTGCTTTCCTGCATCAAAAGGAGTGAGCTGAGGAGGTTCAGATATCTGATCAAGTTTCCCCCTTTACTTTCTTGTTTAGAGGTTTTCTGGGCATGTCTAACTGCGAGGAGACCCACGGGCAGAATCAGAACTCCCTGAAAAAATGCATTAGGATTCCCCAGAATGAGGCTGAGAGTGTCGCTGGGGAGATGGTTGCCTTCCCTGCTCTTCTGGACCTTCTTAACCTGATCTGGAATAAGTGGAAGACAGTAGATAGATAAACACATAAATTGTGACCATAACCAGTACTCTCAATGGAGACAAATGATAAAACATCCTTAATAAGAAGCAGCTTTTCCCTGAACTCACTTTATTTACAATAGTGTTGGACAGAAAAACCAGGAATTGATAACAATTTAAATGAGCCATTAGGTTTGCAAAACATTAACATGACAATGTTATGTGGAAAATTAATTTTCTGTTTTTTTTGTCCCCACTCATACCTGGAACATGAGACGTATTGGTTGTTTAACTTCTGAGTTTGTTTACGGAGTTAAAATCTTTAGTGTCTGTGCGCTGATTTGGAAAATGTTCAGAATCCAACATAATTTATTTTCCTTTTGCTTCTCTCATTGTGCGTCTTTTATGCTACAATGTTATGCTAATCAAGAGGTTTTACAGCCAAATTGACTCCATAGTAATGTGACTCAGGTGAATCAGCTGTGTTGATATCGAAATAATGACACAGTTCAAGTAATTGAATGCGTCTCTGATGTTACATTGATTTCCTGTAATGTGTAATTCTGTAATGTGGCCTCATGTGGTGAGGTAACTGTGATCTGATCACAACAGACTCTAATGCCAGGTGTGAATGGTGGTTATTAGGGTTGTCTAGTTGCATCTGAATCAGCCAGGACTCTTGTTAAAGCTAGATCTGGTCAAGGCCTTGATTATTGCTGAAAAAACAGAGAAAAACAGAACAAAAACAGGGATTTGCAAGAATATTTGTTCCTTTGGTTTTTGTCCATTTCTTTAAAACCACAATTTTTGCAGAGATTTATCCCTGCTTAGATATCTGTTAGTCTCTGGTCTCTTAGCATTTTTGATGTGTGTGTGAACACTAATGCTCATGGTCCTTACTGTTTCTCCCTGCACGGAGGTTGTGTTTGGTCCACGCTGTCCTCGCACGTCTGTGTCTTTGCCACAAGTGAAGTTTGGAGCCTGCAGGGGACTGTGACTACGAAGCAGTGTGGTTTATTCAGTGCTGCTGCTCTAGTTTTTTCCTGCCCTGATCTGTTTGAGTTAATTGCGACAAAACTGTCAAAAAGAGTGGCTTACTGGTGACTCCCTGTGACTTAAAAGTTTGGGTTTTCAGGGTTCATTGCCTCGGTGGTCCATGGAATGCTCCATTGTCCCTCTTGTGTCTCAGTTTAAGTGGAGGATTTAGTTTGTTCGAACTGCATTTTCTCCTGTCGCACTGTGCTTTGTGTCTTGAGCTCAGGCATCATCGCAGCGCAAATAGTGAGACTTTGGCATTAAAGAAATTGGCAACATCACTTTGATTTACACGCTGACGTTGAAAAGTTAACATGGCCTCGGAGAGTTAATTCCTAATGTTGTCCGGGTCAGTAAATAAACAGAAGGAGAAAAGCCAAATTGAGGGAGTTTGCAGAAAAGCTCATTTGTGCTAATTATTTCTCTCCCACCCCTCCCTTGTTAAAAGCTTTCCTACCCCTCCAATCAATCGCCACTTTAGCAAGCAGGAAGGGATGGAGGAAGTGCGAGCCTCATTAGCCTGATTGGGCCAATGTGGGAGATGGAGAGAAATGGAATGAATGAGGGAATAAAAGGGAAAAGGAGGCAGCTTGGTCATCAGCACTTGGCCCATCAGAGCTTCTGTCAACAAGGCAAATGCTGCATTCAAATATGTTTGTTTTGTAGAATTGTGGTTCCCAGTGGACATTAATGATGGCACCAGTGCTGAATAGAAAGCTATTAATGGAGTTTGTTTTACATACCCGTTGGCCACAGCCAAGCATTTCAAGTACAAATAAATGATTATAGCTTAGAATTAAATAACTTAACTTTAGGTTTATAGCAAATTCTGAACACAAGTTTGATCCAAACTGCTTTGTAAAGAAAAACGCAGATTTGCCAAAACAAACTTTGAATGTAAGCAGGAAAATAAACAAAGTATAACAGAAGTAATTAGAAAGCAATAGAGGCAAACAAGAAATATGGTTATCTAAATAAACAACTAAACAAACAAATGATTAAGGGTTGTATGCAATCTTAAGAAAAAGCTTTTGTTGTGCTCCAGTTGTACCAAAGAGGTTAGAACCTAAAGTAAAAATGAACTACTTGCACTTCACAAATCCTTGTTTTTGATCAGACTCATAAAGTTTGACTCAGGTTGTGTTGTTTTCTTTTTTGAGGAAGCTGGATATTTTTTAAGTGGAAGAAAATGTAGGACTGTGCTTCCCTCTATACGTGCATCTTTTAAGGAAGACATAGAGAGACAACATCTCGGGACAATTGACCTCCTACACGCAGAAGATACAAGACATGCATGGGAGAGAGGATGTGTTTAATGTCCCACCATTTTGTTTTGCTGAACTATCATTTGAAATCATGTGCATCAGAATTCAGGGATTACAAGGTTACAAATGTCTGATCTACAAAATGAATGTAAGGGAATTTGTGCTTTTTTAAACATGAACAGTAGTTGTGGTATAATCCTAATGCAGGGGTCAGCTCCCTTTACAGCCTAAAGACACATCTCTGTCCTTCATACTACATAAAATTTGACCCTTCAAAAGAAAATGTTTCATATTTATGGAAAATAAAGTACAAAACAAGTAGTTGTGACCCAATGACAAGGAAAATGACAAAACAAATTAAACAGTTCCTTTTAGTTTTAGTGTAATACGGTTTAGTAAATTCTATGCAGATATTTAAAACTGATAAACCTAGCTTTATTTAAAAGAAAACACTATTCAGTTAAATTAAATTACATTGACTGTTTTTGACAGTGACTGTTTTTCTTAATTTGTGTGGTGTTTTTAATGCCTTTTAGCCAGGACTCACTTGAAAAAGAGGTTTTTAATCTCAATTTGACTTTCCTGTTTAAATAAAGATTAAATAAAAAATAAAAATGGCATTTTTGGTGTACATTATTTAGAGTTTCTGTGAGGGGTCTAATGAGCTACATGCGGTTCCAGAGCTGCTGGTTGTGGAGCCCTGTCCCAACGGAAAGAGCTTATCTGTCTTTTTTGAGTACATAAAAGAAAACCTGGCAATGCACACAAACTAGTCTCTCTTAATTAATCTACCGACAGATTTTAAAATGTATTTAAAACGTTAATTTTCCTACAAAAATAATTATTTAGTTTACTTTTTCCCTTTTTTTGGAAATTGCTTTTGCATTTATGGCATACCACAATATAAAGTCATTTACACAAATTAAAAATATTATTTATATATGTTAATTACATGTGTACAGTACCACCTCTAGCATAACAAGAGTAAATAAAATGAGGCCCACATTTTTTATGTATTCATATATAAAAAAGCCTGAGTGTCAAAATGATGAAACTGAACTTGAAATAATTTAAAATATTCCTCAGTTCAGTCAGTAGTGGAACTCCAAAGTAAAATTAATTACACACTTGCTTAAAATGCAATAATTGACCCTGTAAAAGTTGTTTTATTTCTATTTGTCAGGTTAACATTTGATATATTTACATATTAATATTACCTAAACAATTAAACATGATTAAAACACGATGAAGTGAAACTGATTTGATCACATTAATACATGCAGCCATAGCATCAATCAAACATGTCAGAAACACCGATCAGTGAAGAACGTAGCAGAAAATTAACTGATGTAACTTGAAACGAGCTAAGATGAAGATGACCAATAAATGGAGCCAAAGACAAGAGAAAAGAAAAACTCATACAGATCATGTGTCGACTAAACATATTTGTCAATGGAATATTATAACTGACATCAGGCCTAAGTAATAGTTCACATTTCTTAAGAGCAGCTAAATAAAGCTTTTGCTTGAGCATCTGTGTGTAACTGAAGCAATTAAAAAATGTAAAGCTCTTTGTTCGAATGCTAGAAACTCTGCGAAGGCCAGGCAGCCCTTAAACATACATTTACAAACCAGGATGCTCTGTTGTTTATAGAAACTGTTCAGGGAGTGTTGTAGCAGAGTGCACACGGCAGTCTGGGAATGGTACTCAAAGCACCTCTCAGCTGTAGCATTTTGTAGCATTGTAAGTGAAGGGGTTGTGCGACCCCAAAAACAGGAACGGTTTTGCAGGTGGAGGTCACAGACATTTTTCCCTCCTCAGGTTTTTTTGACTGCTTTTTAGTAGTTTTGCATTTGACCTGGGTTGATGTCACTACTGGTAGCAGGTGATGCCTGGACCCTACAGAGGTTGCACAGGAAGCCCAACTTCACCAGGATGGCACATCAGGGTGTGCCCAAAGATTCGCTGTGTCTCCCAGGACAGTCTCAAGAGCATGGAGGAGATTCCAGCAGACAGGCTTGTAGAGCTGGACAGGGCCGTCAAAGGTCCCTAACCCATCAGCAGGACTGCTATCTGCTCCTTTGTGCAAGAAGGAACAGGATGAGTACTGCCAGAGCCTTACGAAGTGACCTCCAGCGGCCCACTGGTGTGAATATCTCTGACCAAACTACTAGAAACAGACTTCATGAGGCCTCTAGTAGCCCCTGTGCTCACTGCTTGGCACCGTGGCCCTCGACTGGCATCTGCCAGAGAACACCAGAACTGGTTGGTTCAGCACTGCCGCCCTGTTCTTTTTACAGATGAGAGCAGGTTCACTCTGAGCTCATTAGCCAAACTGCTTCTGGAGATGCTGTGGTAGACGTTATGCTGCCTGCAACAATGTTCAGCAGGATCTGTTTGGTGGTGGGTCAGTGTTAGTTTGGGGAGGCATATTCATGGAGGGATGCACAGACCTGTAAAGGATAATCGATGGCACCCTGATTGCCATTAGGTGTCTGTATGAAATAGTTAGACCCATTTTCAGACCCTTTGCTGGTGCAGTGGGTCCTGTGTTCCTCCTGGCGCATGACAATGCCCGGACTCTTGTGGCAAGAGTATGTAGGCGGAGGCGGAAGGAATTGATTGCATTGACTGGCCTCCACACTCCCTTGACCTAAACCCAATAGAACATCTCTTGGACATCATGTTTCGGTCCATCTGACGCCACCAGATTGCACCTCAGACTGTCCAGGAGATCAGTGATGCCCTGGTCAGGATCTGGAAGAAGATGCCATCCATCATC
Organism: Girardinichthys multiradiatus; assembly: GCF_021462225.1. NCBI lineage: Eukaryota > Metazoa > Chordata > Actinopteri > Cyprinodontiformes > Goodeidae > Girardinichthys > Girardinichthys multiradiatus. The sequence goes on along the minus strand of NC_061815.1, from coordinate 30,899,125 downwards.
TCATAAGGAGCATGCCCCGACATTGTCAGGCGTCATAAAAGCACCGTACGAACTACAGAGTACCATTTGGAGCGGCCTTAATGACATTTCAGCAAATTGGACTAGCCTGCTGCATCAGGTTTCTCAGTTTAAATTTCTTTGTGGCTTCAGATGAAGCTCTCTGTGGGTTGGTAATTGTTTATTTTCATCAATTAACGTGGCTTCCTAACACATTACAAATTTCATACCTGCATGGATATTCAGCAAGTTTTTTTTCAGTTGAGATCTGGTGTTTTTTCAAAGTGTTACTTTAATGTTTTTGAGCAGTGTATGTTAACCAAAACAAGCTGATAGACTGGCTAAACATTGAATTGACACTATTATGCTTAAAGTTGACCAATTAGACGACTTCTTTAGCTAGTGTTTAAGAAAATAACTCTACAAAAAGAAACCCGATGGCCAGAAATAGACCTAAAAGTCTGGTTATATGGATTTTAAAAGGCTTGCTGTAAACTTTTACTGTGACCACCGAGCAGTGGGGGCTCACTGATCGGATGAGGTAAAATAGAGACGATCAATAAAGTAGATCAGAGATGTAGAAAGCTGCTGTCTGGTCATGCTGTGTTTTAGACACGAAAGAAACTCAAAATCAATCATATTAGACGTTTTCCAAGTTCAGTCTTTAACTTTATTTAAAGGCCACAGAGGCATGGAGAGGTAACCTGTTGTTTACTGTTTGTTTATTCAGTTAATCCTCTAATCCTCCAAGTTTGTATTTCCAGTTGAGTTTTCCAACAAATTGCATTAAGAGTTTGGATTTTTCCTCCTCAGCGGCTAACTGCAGCTTCACCAGAATCACCTGCTGCATCTCTTTGCTTTTTTCTCCACCTTTGATGAGTGATGTTTCCCCATTTAGACTTTAGTTATTTGAATTCTTCATTAATTAAATGAGCTGTGCAAATAATTTTGACTAAAACTAAGACATCGAGGTTGGGATTAGAAAGAAATTTGACATGGAAATTAAAAACACATTGTGGAAGATTATCCTCATTGTAGGCAGTGTTATTTGAATAATAAAGTATAATGCAGCCTCTTGCAGTCATCTTTTTAGTAGTGGCTTAGCGATTTAGGGACATGCGTCGTTTAACTGTAGCCTCTAAAATGGGCTTTAAAAGAGACCTGAGTCCTCATCTTCTTTTTCTCTCTGCTCGCAAAGACAAGACAAGTGAGGCTCTTTGTGTACTCACATGTCCTCATCACAGATGATGCTTTTGTCACATAATTGCATACATGGACATGCAGTGGTACAGGGAGTACACACAGAATACAATGTGCACAATCACCATCCTGTAATTGCCATCTATCAGACATTATTGTGAAATGTTGCCTGATGTGCGTGCTGTCGAGTCTGCTGCATTATCAGAGCTTCGGAAATGACAAGACTATTTATAGGAGCTTGTTATCCACTTAAATCCTGTTGTTGCTAATGCCCAGCCCTTAGAGCTGGACTGACTGATGGGCTGATCTGTTGGTTTGGAGGAGCTCAGCTGTGTGCGAAAGCAAATAGAGGGCCTCCATTTTTAGTTTTATTGACCCAAAACAGGAAAGTCTAAGAATTTCATTTACTTGTTTGTCATAAAGTGACGTGTTAAGTTTTCTTTCACCATATTAAAACTGGTTGCACGGCGCAAAAAATGCTGCTTCTATAGAAATCGACCTTTGAGTTCAATGTGTATAGCCTAGGGGACAAAGAAAGGAAAGAAAAAGGAGCAGTGTCGCACAAATCAATACAAGAATACCACAAGTGTCATCTGAATGAAAGTCTCAAAAATAGTAAGTAAGTAAGTAAAAAGCCAGAACAGGACATCAATAAAGCAGACCTGAAAATCCACCTCTTACAAGAAATGTAAGTTAAAGCTTTTGGGAAATCCCTGCCAGGACTTGACCGGAGCATTGTTGGAAAGCTGTTGCAAGAAAATGCTTTATTTGCAAAAAAAGAAAATAAAGTATATATCTGAACATAAAGAAATCTGAGTGGATTAAAAAACATCTAAATTACCAGACTTGTATGGTAGCTGTTCTGAAAGTGATATACCAGCTGTTTTTAGCCAGATGGGAAAGGCTTACTTACTCAAACCAGATGTTTACATATACCATGTCTGTCTTTAAACTAGACTACTGGATCACCAAAATTATTCCTATTAAACACCAGGATGATGTGAGAGATATTTTTCTTACTTTCTTCACAGTTGGAAGTCTACATATCTAAAATTAATATGGCTTTAAATTGTCTGATGATGGGATGACTTTAAAAGCTTCTTAAGTCTCAACATTTAAGTTGGTTGGAGACTGGATGTATTTTAAGGCAACACCTCCTTGTGTGACGTCAGGGAAAACCAAAAGAAATGACCATGTATGGATCTTGCAAATGGACAGTGACCTTAAGCTTATCATCAAATTGGTTACCAAGTGGCTTAATGACAACAAAGTCAACGTTTTGGAGCCCTGATCTCAGCCCTGTAGAAGTGGGCAGAGCTGAGGTGTGAGTGAGCAAGGCAGCCTATGAACAGTGGTTAACTTACACTGCTGCCTTACCGACAGATGGACAGACGGCGCTTTCACTCTCTAATCGAGGGCTTTTATGAAAAAGTAAAAATAATTTGGTGACAATTTTTTGGGCTTTTATATACTTGCCTTTTCCAACTCCACCGTTGCTTTTTATTTTTAATTATTAATATATCTAGGCTTCAGGCTGGCTCAATATTAGTCTGGAGACAGAGGGTCCTGTCTTTGGCGCACTACTAGATAACGAGCCATCTGCCTCTGGGTTATGGGCTGGGTGGGGGTTTGGGGTGCGGCTGCACTGGGAGCTGTGGTTGTGTTTAGCCCAGTTACTGGCTTGGTCACTAAAGTGAGCTCTTATCGTAAGCTATCAAGCAGAGAAATTCAAAAATCAGAGTCTTTCAAGCACATTATCATCCAGGCTTCTACTGGTAAGTGAGGCGAGGTGGAGATTTCTTCCAATAATCCCTGTGGGAACTGAAGTATACGACGGTGAACAAACAACAAGCGCAAGTAGCTCCATAAGTGGCACCTGTAAAGTCTCTGTTGGACCTGCCAGGGAAAAAAGCCCCTCACTATTTATCTTAAACGTAGATTCAGTAGCTGTGGCACATAGCAGTGTGTGTGTGGTATGTGGTGACCTTCTCAGCAACAACTGCATCGAATCAAAACATTTTAAGAGGTACCTGTCAGTCAAACCTCCAGTGCAGAGAGATTGCCCTTTTTTCTTCTTTTCTGAGAAACTAAAAAATAAAAGTAAATCCCAGTCATGTGGTCTGTAGCCAGAGCTCCATATCTTGCCATCCTCTACAGAAAATACTAGTGAATTACCCAAAACTGCTGAACAGTTGGGTCTATTATGAGCAAGAACGGTCACATTGATTGTGGGGACAATGACTGGGGTTGCTTTTTAAGTTGCGTGCATTGCTCTAATGAAATGTGTAAGTGACCAACAACAGGCCAAAGTAATGTTTAAAGTCTCAACTCCAGTTGAAAAAGGGAACTTTTAACCATTTTACAATGCAGTGATGGTAGCTCAGACTCAGAGTCTTAACTGGAATAAGGTTCAGCAGTTTGCTCAGGTGCTGGACTCTTTTCCTCAAACTCCTCAAGTTAAAGTATGTTGGTGTCTTGTTTATGAGTGACGATAAGACGGAGCGTTAGATGCATAGAGGTATTGGGGCCTCATCTGTAGTAATGAAAGTGCTGCTCTGGTCTGTCCTGTAAAAGAAAGAGCCTTTGTGCTCAGCTGTTAATTGGCAGGATTTTCTAGATTCCAGGCCTCAGGTATATGGTCATGAGATATTGATCATGGCTGAAAGAACAAGATCCTGGAATGAAACTGATTTCATCAGCTTCCTTTATGGGACAGGCAGACCCTAGTTGACAGGGATGGATGTCAGATATTACACAGGCTTGGAAAGCAGGCCAGACAATAGAGCAGAATTCAGCCTTAGAAATAAGGTGAGGAGCTTTATCTTGCGTTATTGCTTGAGAGTAGAGCAGCTGCTCTCCTGCATCAAAAGGAGTGAGCTGAGGAGGTTCAGATATCTGATCAAGTTTCCCCCTTTACTTTCTTGTTTAGAGGTTTTCTGGGCATGTCTAACTGCGAGGAGACCCAGGGGCAGACTCAGAACTCCTTGAAAAAGTGCATTAGGATTCCCCAGAATGAGCCTGAGAGTGTCGCTGGGGAGATGGTTGCCTTCCCTGCTCTTCTGGACCTTCTTAACCTGATCTGGAATAAGTGGAAGACAGTGGATAGATAAAAACATAAATTGTGACCATAACCAGTACTCTCAATGGAGACAATTGATAAAACATCCTTAATAAGAAGCAGCTTTTCCCTGAATTCACTTTGCCTATTCTTGCCTTTTCCAACTCCATTGTTGCTTTTTATTTTTAATTATTAATATGTCTAGGCCTCAGGCTGGCTCAATATTAGTCTGGAGACTGAGGGTCCTGTCTTTGGCGCACTACTAGATAACGGGCCATCTGCCTCTGGGTTATGGGCTGGCTGGGGGTTTGGGGTGCGGCTGCACTGGGAGCCGTGGTTGTGTTTAGCCCAGTTACTGGCTTGGTTTAAAAACGAGCCCTTGTGACCTATAAGCCGATTTGGGCGACTAGAAACTTTCCACTTTCTGCTGACAAGAACTCTGGGCCAATGGATGGTGGAGGGATTACATATTTGCCACCTGATAAATGTTTTGGAGTAATTTACGCTGGTTAGTGGCATGTTTTTATTTTGTGTTTCTACAACACACAAAATCTTTTAAAATCTAAAGTTTTAAGGTAATAAAAAGGAAAAATGGGGAGGAGGCTGATGACATTCTTTATGTTAGTCATTTCCCCCCTGAGTAAAACTCTTGACACAGCTTCTAACAAAGCTGGTAGAAAAAAATCTAAGCTTTATTTAAATATAATGTTTTGCTTACTGAAGCAGAATAGTTGATCCAATCATTATTTCAAGTTAAATGTAGTTTTTTCACAGCCTGCAGCTAAATGTTGACAAAGTCAAATAATTTTTGCCCCCTAATTAACAGCAGTTCTTTGTTTCTTACTTAGTTTATATTTTGCTGTTAAGTTCAGCAAGTGGCACTGAGTTCTCCGTGTTTGTGCCGAAGCTCTGCTCTGTTCTCAGATCACTGTGTGGCATTTTTAACGCCATGAATAATTTACGGTGCCCCTGGAATTTAATTATTCATTTTTTGGGGTGTGCTGAGACGTGTCTGGTTGTGCTGAAGAAAAGGCTGAAAGTCATCGCTCCAGAGGAATCACAAGTTTCCAGCAAGGAGACGTGCCAAGGTGTCTGGGTGGTCCGGCATGTGGCCCAAGAGAGGCGGGCGGTGAGGCGGGTCGACTTCACTGATGACTGAAAGCTTCAGAAGAGGGTAATCCACTCCACATGAGTAATCCGTAAGGAGTACTCATGTGGAGTGGAGATAAAATTGAATATCCAAGAGTTTATCTTAAACTATAAGGCAAAGAAGACAATGTTATTGTATTGGTTTATTTGTCATATCCAGGGTTACACACAGTCAACAATGCAATGAAATGCTGGGGATCAGAAGAACCGTTCATGTCAATACAAAAACACAAGTACTGATGGCGTGCAATAAAAAGAATACACATCGTGCAGCAGCAATAAGCTAATAAAGTGTCATAAATGTGGTTTGGTGCAGTATTATTGTAAAGAGTTCAGTAGTCTGACAGCTTGTGGGTAATAACTGTCTTAAAGTCTTTTTGTGCATGCTGGCAGGCACCTGTACCGCCTTTTGCTGAGTGAGTGTGGTCCTCGATGATGCTGCGTGCTTTACACAGACACCGGCTGCGGTAGGTGTCCTGGATGGGGCGGGGGGGGACTGCTGCCAGTGATGACCTCTGCCATTCGCACCGCCCTCTGAAGTGCTTTCCGTCTCTGACAGGTGCAGTTTCCGTACCACATTGTGATGCAGTCTGTCAGGAGGTTCTCAATAGTGCACCTGTAGAAGTTTGTGAGGATGCTGGTTTTCATACCGAACTTCCTCAACCTTCTAAGGAAGTAGAGTCTCTGTCGGGCTTTCTTGACCACAGTGTCTGCATGTACTGCCCAGGATAAGTCCTCAGTGATGTGAACGCTGAGGAACTTGAAGCTGCTGACCTGCTCCACCTCAGCGTTATTAATATCGAGGGGGGAATGCTGGCCTTCACGCTGTCTCCTAAAGTCCACTATCATCTCCTTAGTTTTGTTAACGTTCATAGAGAGGTTATTTTACTCACTCAATGCCAGTGTGATAATGAGGGAAGTTGCATAAACAATACTTAAGGTTGTAAATGTCTTCAATATTCTTCAGTATCTTATTCTCTGTTGCCCACAAGCAAGGTTAGAAAAAAATGCAGCAGTGAACTGGCTCAAAATTAAGCAGATTGAAGTGAAAAGATGAAAGCTGCTGTAAAAGGACGATGTTGTTATGCTGGAACAGTTTCTCTGAAATGTTTCTGCCGTCCTTTTTAACTAGAGAGGTTTTTACAGTGACACTGTAGCATCTCTCCCTCTGATAGGCAGCCTGATTTATACAGCTGGCGTTGTTAAAACCTCCCAGAGGCCGTCTTAGTTCGCTCTCTGCCTTGTTTACTTCACTCATGTCCCCTCCATCCACAGCTACAAAGACCACCCCGGCTTCAAGTTTTTGTTGTTGCTGCTGTTGTGTCACATTGCTCTGAGGTGTGTGCCTGGTTTCTCTCAGTGTGTTTGTGTGAATAGAAACCTGTCAGTGTTGGTTATCCTGCTGGTTCACGGTCCTTCAGAATCACCTTTTCTCCTGTCAGTTCAGAACATGAACACAGCAAAAGCAACAATGGATTATTTTAAAATGAGTTTCTCTCTTTTGTTGCATTCTGAGGGAAAACAGTCATGGTGTGAAAAGTTAAAGCAAAGTATGAGTCAGAGTGAACACACAAAAAAAAAATGTTTTGACCAAATAAAAAAAGAGAAATTTATTTGACAGAGATGCTATCTTGAGTCAGAGGCCATGGTGACCACAAGCAAGAGGAAAAATCAAAGTCACACTGAGTCTTGGGCAAAAAAATAAAAATCATCACTCCACTTTGGCTTAGATTTTTAGTTTGTTGAAAGAATTCACCAACAGCCACAGTGCTGGGAGTTACTCTAACAGGGTTTCTACGTGGTCATGTAGAGTGTGGAATACAAATTTATCATCATCCAGGTCTGGATGAGCATTGGGAAACATGTTTCCAGACTTTAATCTTTAGTGTGTTGTCAAAGCGATATAAATCTGAATTTCTATTAAGAAAAAAAAAAGATTAATTTCTATTTAAATGCGTCATTTATTTTTGATTTGCCACAACTTGAGTTTTTATCAACCTAATTTACAATTTAGTTTTTTTGTTTTGTTTCTGCCTGAGGAACCTATAGAAGATGCAAATTTATAAAAATATCCAACCATCCATCCATCCATCCATCCATCCATCCATCTTGAGAAATGGTAATTGCAAGCAATTTAACTCAAAAAGTGAAGCTCATATCAAGATTCACTAAGCATACAGTGAATTATTAGTTATTTTATTTATTAGTATTTTTTTCTGTTAATTAAAAAAATTGCCTCAGAGCAAATATAGGCTAAACATCTGTTTCATAAAAATAAGAATATTTCAAAATGCAATCAGTTCCTGGTCGGGGATCCTTGTGCATTATTATTGCATCAATAAAACGTGGCATGGAGGTAATCACCCTGTTTCTCTGCTTAGCTAAAGGAAGCCCATGCTGCTTTAATAGTGGCCTTCAGCTCGTCTGCATTGTTGGATTTTGTGTTTCTCTTCTTTCTCTTGACAATACTGCTAAGATTTGCTATGGGTTTCGGTCAGGTGAGTTTACAGACCAATACAAATTGTGATGCCATGGTCATCAAAGTATGTATCGGTACTTTTAGCAGTGTGTCCAGGGGCCAAGTCCTGTAGGAAAATGAAACCAGCATCTCCATAACGTTTGTCATCGGAGGGATGCATTAAGTGTTTTTCAATTTCCGGTTAGATGGCTGCCTTGACTTTGGACCTGATAAAACTCAGTGAACCAGCACCAGCAGATGACATGGATCCTCAGGCTAACACTTACTGGAAACTATACGCTGGACTTCCCAAACTCTTGAATAGAATTTACTTTTCAAGTCTGATGTTATCTGTTGTATCTTTGCATCTTTCCATTCCATGCTTCTTCCTTCCACTTAACTTTCCATTAGAATGCTTGGCTGCAGCACTCTATGACGACCCAGTTTCTTTAGCCTTACCTTTTGTGGCATACCCTTGTTGTAGGGTGTCAAGCAGCATTTGCTGGACAACTGTCTAGTCAGGAGTCTTACTCCATGATAGTGTTTCATAAAATCTTTGTTTATTGGTCTTATGTGATGTTGTAATTTTTGGTTTTTAATAAGCTGCAAGTCATAATCATCAAAATTAACAGAAATAAAATGCTTAACTTACATTTGTGTGTGTAAATTACCTAAAGGGGTTTCACTTTTTTAGTTCAAATTATTAAAAGATAGAATTGTTTAAATTATATTCTTGGAAAATACCTCTTTCCCCACTCATGAATCAGATGCCAACTTTAGTATTGTGTTGTTTTATGGTATCCAGTAAAAATCTACAAATCTGAGTCTAAAAAACGTTAAATATTGAACATAGAAAAATGCTTAGTTTTATTCATGTGCCTGTTTGTTTAGTCCACTTGTTGTTTTTAACTGTTTTTCATCTGTGCTCTACCCTAGACTACTGCCATTTAAATTCAAAGTCTGAAAGAAATACAAATGTGTGATCAGTCTTGCAGGTTTGTCTGAGGGATACCTGCAATTTGTGGGAAAATTTCCATTCAAACTAACCGTGAAAATAGACCCGGAGCAAGGATTTGTTTGACCACGCCAAAACAAACGCATTTAGGGGGAATAAATTGACCTTTAACTAAATAGGCCTATAATGCATGCAAACACTGGAGGGTTTGCTACAGTGCAGCCTTAAATCACCCTTCACAACACTGCGGTGCAGAAAACACAAAGTTAAACTGTTCTCCTGCAAATCAGTGGCCCAATTTGTCACAAGCAAAGAGGCGACACACGGAGAATGAAAAGGGTTTAAAAGGAAAACAGTAAAACGTGACACTTTGCTGTTGTGCTTCAGCAACAGTCTTTCTCCTGGATTAGATATTTTAAGAAAAGTGATGTGTTAGTAGATGTAACTTAATGGAAGGCTTCTCCTATGATCTCATATGTTGCAGCGTAAGGTTAAACTTCAGACCGAAACGACACACACGCCTGTCTCTGGGTGTGCATTATGTTTGTTGGGTGTAAGTTAGAAAAATTAAGCTGGAGGGCCTTACACTAGATAATGGACTTTGACAGTAAAATAAAAAAAAGCCTGCCAGTGACTGATGAAGTCTCAGGCCTTTGTAGTTAGGAGCACAGAAACAGTCATACAGTGAGCTTTAAAATACAAACGTATAATAATTAGACATCATTCAGTCTGTCAGCTCTCTCAGACATCAAGTTTTCTCTTTCTGTACACTGTGTGTTTCTTTCTCTAACACCCATCACAAGCAGCAAGTCAAATATGGACACTTACACTCTTGCGTTCATTATATTGATCCATGCTTACACAAGCATTAGCACTCACTTAGAATGAGAGGCATGTTTTCACCCAAACATAGAAGAGCAGCGCATCCTCACCTCTTTAAAACATACAACATTCACGCAGACTTCTCCGCTCTGGGCTGGCTGATGCCTCTAAATTGAATCATAACGCCGCTGATGTATTCATCCAGTGTGTGTGATTTAACAAGGCCCATGCCAACTCGTTGTGAATCATATTAATAATCTCAGCCTCACATTGATTTTCCTTTATTTCTTGTGTGTCTTTAGGTGCTTTATTTGGACTTTTGTTGTTGGTTTGATGGACCCCCACTCCTTTCATGCAAACACACACACAGAAAAAAAACACATAGAACTGCTTTTCCTCTCACAAGTCTTTATTCATCCGCGTAGAAAAACACACGACAGACCAATAAATGAAACAGCGTTTTGCACTCGGTTTTGTCTATACATAAGAGTGTTTTCAGTATCACATCTGAGGAGATTTTTAAAGGAAAGATTTTCTAGAAAGAATGAATGGTAGCTTTACTGCTCTTTCAAAAACTGAATTTAAAAAAGTAAAAAACAAATACAATTCTAAAGAAATGAAAGAAAATACACACCAGAGTGCCTGGATTATCATCGGTACACAGTAACACAAGAAGGAAAATCAGCAGAGTACAACCAAAAGAAAACAGGAACAGGTTTCAACACTAAAGTGCTCTTTCTAAATTTCCCTTCTACATCCCAACCCCTCTCTATCCTTCTCCTTCATCTGAAAATCTGGCAATGGTTTAAATTTGATCTTCCATCAAAGTTCCTTCCGCATTTGTATCTGTTGGTGGGGTCAGTGAAAGGCAGTCAGAGAGCAGGTGCTGCTTTTTTGTGGCTGTGTTTGCATTATTATTATTATTATTATTATTATTGAGAGTGCATTGACAGTAAAGCAGTCGGGCTGTTAATAGATCCTGTGTCAATGCAGAGCTAGAGACATAAAGCTGGACATCCAAACAAATGTCAACAAATGTTTCACTGTCAGCAATTTATCAGCTTATCTTAAATAATTTAGCTTAAAAAACTGATTTCAATGCTTTAGCTTGAAGAATTAAAGTTAAAATGGTTCATGTTGGTGACTTGATAAGAATAAAAGTCCTTGATGCTGCGATTTCATGTTTGAGTTATCTCAGCTGATTGTTAAAACAAAACATCTAAGCAGAGTGTATACAAGGACACACAACAATTTTTTTTCCAACATTTTCCTGCTTTAGTTCAATTAGGATAACCAAAATAATTCCTATTTGCTAAATGCCAGAATAATGAAATAGATTTTTTTTATTAATTTATTTTAAAGACAGACATTTACCTACACTAACACTTCTTATCTGTTTGTTCACAACATTTGAGTTAAATAGAAACAGACCTGTCCAACAGCTGCCTCCTCATGGAAAATCAAAGGAAATCAGTTAAAATATTAGGAAGATAATTATGGACCTCCACAAATCTCAATAATCGTCAACCTCAGGTACAATTTCCAGAGGCCTGAAGGTGCCACGTTCATCTGTTCAAACAATTATATGCAAATAAAAGGACCATAAAGATATCCATCTATTATACCTATCAGGAAGGAGATGAGTTCTGTGTCTGGGAGTCCTGTACTGACAGGAAGAAGCCATTACTCCAAAACGAACATAAAACCCAGGTTACACTTTGCAGATGCACTCAGGGGACAACAACCTTTATTTTTTGAGATATGTCGTCTGAAATTAAAACTGAGGCTTTTGGGCCATAGTAATCATTGTTACATTTAGATTAAAAAATGTGATGTTTGAAAGCTTCAGAAGAGTATCCCAACTGAAAGCAATGGGAATGGCAGCATCATGTTGCCTGGGTGTTTTACTGCAGGAGGGACTGGTGCACTTCACAGAACAGATGGCATAATGAGGGAAATATTATGTGGAAATATTGGAGAAACATCTCAAGACGTCATCCAGAAAGCTTGGGCACAAATGTTTGTTCTAAATGAATAGTGACTCTAAGTGGCTTAAGGACAACAAAGTCAATGTTTAGAAGTGGCCACCACAAATCCCTGATCTCAGCCCCATAGAAAATTAGCGGGCAGCACTGAAAAGGTGTGTAACAGTAATGCGGAAATCAGTCCTGTCTCTGACTCAGAACCTCACCAGTTCTGTCAGGAGGAACGGCCCTAAATTCCAGGAAACTGGATAATCAAAATATTTTATGTGTTATGCTGTTTAAAGGCAATTCTAACAAGTACTAAGGATGTATGTAAACTTCAGACTTAGAAAAAAAGTATTAAAAAAGTTCTGTAAAAAGACAAATAATTCTGAAATCAAATATACATAAATAACTTCGGCATCAATTACTGACCTAAAAAAGAGAACGTTTATTCTGATTCACTGTGAGAGAATAATGTGTCTTGATTTATACAGTTTATGTAAACCTTATATCTGAGCATTACAGAAACCTAAAGTCACAGGTAGCTTTTTAAAAATATATTTTTGTCTGTGAAAAGACTAAAGAGGCCAAAGCTCACGACTAGGAAGTTGAACAGAACATCAATTTGGTATTTTTAATTATAAAATTGACTCCAGTGATTAAAGCTCTATAAAGCTTTATGTTTTGTGCCTGTGACATCAACTATTTAAAAATGATGAAGAAAAGAGCTTCAAAGTTCAAACAGCCTGTAAAAATTGTTGTTCAAGATCAGTGATCTTAGCTTTAAACAGATACTACCTAAAAGGTGCACTTAGAAATGTTTGAGGAGCCAAGAACAAGTGATGGTGACTACTTCTGAAGTCCAAGCTTAGATCTGGAGATTACTTTAAACCCAAACGAATCCATGTTCCACCAACAAGTCGAAACACCTATAGGTTTTATCAGTTTTTGTTCACAGTGACAAAGCTTATTACTATTAGCAGTGTGTACTTTCATCCACTCAAACACTAACAGACAATGTTCAATAGTGTATGTGCGTGAAAGATTTAATGAGATACAAATGGCCTGAAGGTGCAAATAAACCTCTAACTCCTACATGGCAGCCATATTTGAGATCAGGATGTGAATGAGAAACTCCAGTTTTTCCTTCTTTGAATTCTAATTTTAGGAGGCCTTTGTGTTTATTTTTCCAACATGAATTTTGAACATTTCTAATTCAAACATGCAGTGCTAATAGGTGTGTTTTCATTTCTTCTTTTTTTATGACAAACCCAACAAACTAAAAAAGTCCAAATCTGTTTCTGATGTCAACTTCGTTTAGAGAGGTGCTGCTTTTTTATATAAAATGTTGAACCATGGTACTAGATGAACCAAAATTACTGTAGTTTTATGTGGGACCAGACTTTAGAAGAACACATAAATATCAGAATGCAAAATCACATTTAACATGATAGATATTTTTCTATTAGTATGTTCCCCCAAACAATAAAATTATATAAAAAAACCTTCTTTAATCAACCTCAAGTTGTATAATATGTGTAATAAGAGCTCAGTCTTCATATTATCCTCCACAAAAAGTATCTGCTTTGCCAAGTTATTTCCAAATAAAAAGGTTTGTCCTTCCTCTTGAAGATTAATGAGTTACTATTATAAGTTGCACGATCGGTTTCTTTCATTACTGTTGAAAGGATAATTTAATAAGACCAAGCCGAATTAAAAACTGGGTTAATGCTGTTCTCCTTAATTCAGAGTTTTTTTATTCGTATTGTTTGCTTGGAGAATATTTTGCCTTTTGTTTGTCTTGCCTCTTCCTTGCTTCGTTTTATTTATTGAAATGTTCTTAACTCTATAAATCAAACACAGTTCAATCAAGCTTTTGACAAAATCATGCAGTCTTTTATCACTCATATTTGTTGGAAGCAGTGGCCACGCTGTGGGCGAAATTTCATCCATTTTTTAAGATGAAGAATTCACATTATTCCAGTTGTCAGCCCTCTTCCCCTCGATCTTCTTTTCCTTTTGTCCTCTTTTTTGCCTCCTGCCGCTTCATTGGTCACACGCCCTTTTTAACTTAACTCCTGTTTCTTTCTTCTTGTTCCTCGCTCTTTGCCAAAAGCAAGCCACCTCTCTGAGAGACTGCACCCACCCAAACAGCAACCCTTTCTGTTTTCCCCCTCGTTGTCTTTTATCTTCTTTCCTCCATCCACCCATCAATCCATCACCCCCCCACACACACACTTTCCCTCTCTCTTTCCCTCTCATTAGTCTACCCATGCTGTGGTTTGTGTCTCCCGTCTCTGTCAGAGCTGTTATCACTGCTGTCAGCTCCCTTGGCGAGAACAAAGTCGTCCTCTGCTCACAGCACCACAAAAGACACGAGAGGAATAAAAGAAAAAGAGCTTCAGCTTCTAAAAGAAAGGAAAAAACTAAACAAGAGGTGGAAAGATGGAAAAATTAAGAAGGGGGGAGTAAACCGGAGGAAAGAAGGGAGCTAGGAACACATCTTTTCATGTCAGCCATGATGCATTGTCATCTGTGGGTTATAACAACCATTGATTTCTCCTTTCTGTCATCTGTTTTATCTATACAGCACAGAGCTTACAGTTGGAAGGAAGATATGAGCCCTATCTCTATACACATCAAGTGCCCTTTCCTCATAATATAAATATATCTCCTGCTAAATCAGCTAAGCCTAGTATATCAACCTCAAATAAGTTACCTTGTATTATTATGAGCTGAGAAGAGCAGTAGGTTTGAAAGACACTGAGATTTCCAAAGGAGGAAACATAACCATTTAGAACAATAAGCAATGCTGAGAGAAGAGCCTAATGTATTCTGTAGGGTACCGCAAAAGAGTATAGTGGGACTCTTACTTCTGCCGCTCATTAACATTGTCCTATCATCATCATCTACTAAGCAAACCAATCAGAATCGAACCATCAGAGGCACAGAGGGTACTTTGGAAACCAAGGGCAAAATGCCACCAGCCAACAAGGACTCTGGTAGCTCAGGGAGTGTGCCTTGCATCATCACGTGTAGGCATAATCTATGTCAGGGATGCCACCCTCTCTGTAGCCACGGTTAGTACCATAAGTAACATGATGGTGGCTGGCTTGGCTGAGGATGGTACCGTTGAGACTGCCAGCTCCATGGCTGCTCCGGTAGGTCCCGTTAGCTTGGGAGGAAGAGGAGGAGGAAGAAGGGAAAATGGTGTGGATATAGGTAACATCCTCCAGCTTAGGCTGCAGGGACTGATGGGCCATAGCTGTCATCTGAAACCCTGCAGGAGGGGCCCTGATCTCTAGGATGGAAGTGTCTTTCTTGGTGCCTGACTCTACATAGTCATCATAATGCTTCCCACCCCGGCCTCTGTTGTATGAGCCTGAGTCCCCAGACATGTAACCTGATCTCTGTCCATACCAGCAGAAGATAGCAAAGATTAAGAGCAAGCTCACCAATGCAGTGGCTCCTCCTATTATTCCAGCTAATGGCAGAGCTGTTAGCTCAGAGTCCTGTCCCTCGTTATCTTCACCCTGCCCTCCAGAGCTGACATCTCCAGTCTCTATTTGAGCACAGGCTGGAGCTGAGTCTTTACTGTCTGTGTCAATGCTGCTAGCTCGAGATGAACCCATACTGGATCCCCCAAAAGAGGCCTCCTGTCGTAGTGGCAGAAGGCATATGAGGTAACGGGAACGTGGAGTGAGCTGGGTAAGGAGATACTGCCTCCTCTCTCCAGGAACCAAAGTCTCTGTCATTGAGCCAAGTGCTGCACTGCTTCCCATTCTTAGCCATGACAGACGGAAGGAGGGCGCTGGCTGTGGGTACAGCCAACTCACAAGGACACTGTCCGAAGAGAGAGGTTTAACAGTCAGCTCTAAGGCCTCTCCAGATACTTGTCCACCTTCCCCTGGAGGCAGGGGCATAATGAGGCCAGGCCGTTTAGGCCGCAGAATGAAGAGAGAACCTTGTGTAGGGACCAACAGAGGGGGAGTAGTGGTGCTCCCATGAGACACTACTTGACTCTCTCCAACATCATCTTCACCTCCTCTATCTTTCTCTACTGGGTTTACCACTTCTCCAGGACTAGAACCTGCAGGAGAGCCTTCACACTGCTCCATCAATGATGTTAGATCTCTGAGTGACTGGCCCCGTACAGAATCAGGCCCCTGACAGATGAGGCCTCTGACTGTCACTGCTGACCCACGTCCATGCAGCCAGGAATGAAGCCAGTGAAGGTTGCAACCACAGTACCAGGGGTTCCCTCGCAGCAGCAGCAGCTCCATACTTTCTGTGTCTCTCAGAATTCCTCGAGGCAGACTTGTCAGATTGTTTCCTGACAAGTCCAGCCTCTGTAGACGCTTCATCCCGTCCAGCGTTGCCCTTGGTATGTGGGTCATCCCGTTGTCTTGCAAGTGTAGTCGTATCAGGTGAGCTGAAGGGAGGTTGACCGGTGGAGACTGCAGAGCGTTTCTGACTAGAGACAGCTCCGTCAGGTTGGATAGACGAGAAAAGGTATCGTCTGCGATGCGTGTGTTGGCTAGCAGGTTTCCATCCAGGACCAGACGTCGCAAGGAGGAGAGACCGCGGAAAGCATGCGTTGGGATTGTACTAATCCTGTTGTCATCCAGTCGCAACTCTTCCAGTGATGCCGGAAGGCCTGCGGGGATGCTTGATAGGTGATTCCGAGACAGAAACAGTAGTCGAAGCCTCGGAGTCCCAGAAAAAGCTCGATCCTGGATGCTAACTGTGGATATTGAGTTATCATCCAGGTGTAAACGTTCTAGTAATGGTAACTTGGCCAAAGCTGATCGCGGTAACGTTCGTATATTATTATCCTGCAAATGGAGCTCCCTTAAGGAGGGTGGAAGGTGTATCGGAAACTCATCCAGCTGGTTGGCGTATAGGTAGATCACTCGTATAGAAGTGCTGCGTTCCAATGACTGTGGCAGCCCGGCGTTGCTCAGCCGGTTGCTCTGTAAGTAGAGGATAGCAGCAGTTAATGGCAGTGGAGGGATTATGCTCAGGCCACGGTCGTTGCAGTAGACAAAGCCCTCATCACAGCGGCACACGGAGGGACAAACAATGCCCTCATCTCCCTCGCCTGTCTCCATGGCGATTGCAGCTGCTGCCAGCTCCAGCACCTCAGCCAATAAGGTGAGGACCAGGAGGAGGAGAAATAGCCAATCGCGAAGCTCGGCAAGACTTTCAGCTGCCATGTTGGTGCACAGCTCCTAACCAAAAAAGAAAGGAAAAACTAGATTAATACAAGGATATGTCAATCACTCTAAAGCCAAAGGGGTACTGACATATTACTTTTAAATAAAAAGAAAACTGGACAGTTGAACAGTTCTGTAAGATGCTCAATTTTGAAATTTTCACCTGCTGGCAAAAGTGAAGACTTTTATCTCAAGAGTTAAAAAGAGTTTGATGCCCTGAAGAGAAACTGTCCAGTATTATATGGGTCAGAGCGACCAAGCAGAAGACAAAGTGACATTTAGATCCAGTGAGTGCAACGAGGGGTAGGTTGACCGGCGATAAAGATTATAAGAATCAGAGAAAGCAAAGAGACAACAGAAATGGAGAAAATTGGACAGTGACAGTTGAAATGGGGGAAAATAAGTGAAGAAGGCTTTATTTCCTGGGAGGTTAACAGAATTGGAGCGAGGGACACGAAGATAAAATGGAGAATAGATCAGGGAGAAAGAGATTAGATTAATTGGCTGTAGTGCAGTTGATGTATCTGAAAACAACACAAGTATCAAAGTTGCTGTGACAGCGTTAGATCTCACCCTGGCAGGATAATAACTCAACAGAGAAACATCATTTCACTGATTTCTGAAGGTTTACTCAGATGCATGATGTGTGTGTTTCAGGTCATGACCACTTGGTGAACTGCTTACACAAATAAATAAACATACCGAGCACTAAGTGTATAATACATGTTTTAATCTTGCAGTTCATGTTCGTAAAATATAAATTATTCAGGACCTATGGGATCTTCCTTGTTTTATCCAGAGAAACAATAATAGAGGGCTCTAAAAAAGTTTTGCCCCCCTTATAGATTTCTGCTGTTTTTGATTTATGTTACAAATAAATGTTTCAGATCGTGAAACAACTTTTAATTTCAGACAAAGATAAACTGCATAAATACAAAATGTAGTTTTCAGAGGGGAAAAAAGCTATCCAGACCAATTTGGCCCTATCTAAAAAAGTAGCTGCTCCCCAAACCTCATAACTGGTGGTTTGACCTTTAATGGCAACTACTGCCATCAGGTATAAAATTACGTTGTGTCTTTTATTCGTTATTATTTATTTATTTATTTATAGTTTTATCAATTATGAATAACCTGTTTTTGGTCATGCCAGAACATTTCAATCCGATATAAGTTTGGAGATTGACTAGGCCACTTGAAAACCTTATTTTGTTTAGATTTTTATTTTCTTTTTTAAGCAGTATTGGACTTGCTACTGTGCTTTGGATCATTGTCCTGCTTTTAACCCAAGTTGGCTTGAGTTTAAGGTCAGAAACCAATGGCCTGACATCTCCTTTAGGATTTTCTGATATAGCAGGATTATGGTTCCATTAATGCACCAAATAGTCCAGGTCCTGAAAAAGTAAAACTGTCCCAGACATCACACTACCACCACCATGTGTAATTATTGTTAATTTTATTTCCGAAAGCTGAATTAGTTTTAGGCCATTTGTAACATGACACACGCCTTCCAAAATGTTCCACTGTTGTCTCGTCACTTCCTGAATATTTTCCCAAACATTCTGCAGATCATCAAGATATTTTTGGTAAATCTGAGACAGACCTTTGTGTTCTCTTTGGACATCTGTGGTTTTAACCTTGGAGCTGTCCAATGGATGCTCTTTTTTGCCTTGTCTCTTTCTTATTGTTGAATCAGGCAGAGCTTTAGATCTTCATCTGGGCTCTATTTTGACCTCCTGGATGAGTCATCAAAACACTCTTGGAGTCATTTTAGTAGGCCGTCGACCTTTGGAATGGTTTCCCACTGTTCCATGTTTGCTCTATTTGTTGATAATAACTGTGACTGTGGTTCACTGGACTTAAACAGTTAATATTAGCTTTGTAAACCTTTCCAGACTAATAGAGGACAGGTCTGGCAGTGATCAGACCTGGGTGTAGCTAGTGTGGTTACTTTTTCACATAGGTCCAGGGTGATATATAGCTTTTTCCCCTTAATAGATAAAATCATCAGCTGAAAACTGCACACTGTATTCACTCATGTTATTTTTGTCTTATATATTTAAATTTCTTCAATGATCTGAAACATTTAAAGGTGAGAAAACGCCTAAGTTTTCATTTCACGGTATTTCATTTGGTCAATATTTTATGTTTCCCAAAAAGAATCCATGGATTAAATTTAATAGCCTAATTTGTTTAATACAAATAAAATGTTTGTGCTTTCACCTTAATCTATCTGTGCAATTGGAGTAATGTACAGTAACAACATTTGTAGAATTACATTTAACCAATAAACCCTTTGTCTTTTGGGTAGCCTCAGGCTGGGACATGTCCCCTGATGTGAAAGTGCTCACATGATTTGACAGCACATTTGATAAACAAATCATCCAAAGGCAAGTTTTTTTCCCTTTCCCCCCCCTCTGTACACACACATGTGTGTTCGTGCATGAACTCTGTGCTCGATGCAAAATTGCCCCTCGGCTGCAGTCAAAATCCATGCAAAGCAAACAAGAGATGGCGACAATAGAAGAAATGAAGAGGTTGGAATGGGGTGAGGAGACAGATGGAGACTTGGACAGTCAGTCAGGGGAGGAGAGGGGAAATGAGTTCCTGGCAGTGAAGACTGAAGTTGGTATCAGCTGAGTTCGCTGCAGAAAGAAGAATGGATCCAATCCCTGACTGGGTGTTGTTTTCTCTGTTAGATAGGTGTAAAAATAGCTGTGTTTGGTACTTTTATATGCCGTCTCCATGTGACAATGTGACAGAGATCTGTATCTACAACAACCAGCTCCTGTCTCAGCCTGACACGGGATTAGATACATCAGGGCGAAAAAGTGTGTGTGCCACAGAATTTGGCATGAACCCTGGCTTGATTTTCTCCTTTCATAATCTTATTTTTAGCTCAGATCTGTGTTTGGAAGACAGAAAAAGGTATAGCAGATATACGCATCCACATAAAGGCAGTGTAAAGGTAGGAGCTGAGACCAGATTGGGATGCTCTATGAATATCAACTAGCATATGTTTCACTGCCACAACATTCCCACTTCCGTCTCATAAAAATCCTGTTGGCAGCACCTTGTTTGTGTGTTTTCGCCCACATCCCAAAGTTTCAAATCGACATGTTGCTTTAATGATCTTGAGATTTTCTGTCCTACGCCATCCCTTGTTCGATCTTTTGCTGTCTCATCTCTCTGCGTCTTTATCTTTTACACCATCTACCTCTCCCATCCGCACGCCTTTCCTTCATGACCTGTCATTAAATCCACTTTAAGGTTTGTTTACAGAAGGATCATTGTCCTCTTTTCCACTGTCTCTATCTTCTTCTAATCTTCTTTTATCGTTTCCTCTCCAGTTGTTTGTTGATTCCTACACACTGAGATTGGATCAATCAGATGGAGCTTAGTCTCCCTGCCTACAACTTCTCAGCTCCTCTCCGCCTTGACAACAGAGATCTCCTTTTCCATTCAGATGCAGCAGGCCACCTCCTTTTCTTTCCCCTACTCCCTCCTTCTCTTTCTCACTCCTCAACCTTATCTTTGTTGACGAGATTGACTGATCAGAGTTTCTGCTTCTCCAATTTTGTGATGCTCCAACCTGCCGAAACCGATTATAGCTGATACTCTTTAAGAACTATAAATGACAAGTTTCAAAGCATATTTTGTCTACTTTCTGCATTCATTGAAATCTGTCTGATAGTAAAATGCCTATGGTAAAATAGATCCATTCAAAAATAAATAAAAGTTGTGTCCAGTCTAAAATTTGTAAGAAAAATAAATCTGATTTCAAACTGCAAATTACATCAGTTTTTTTTTGCTTCCTTGTCCAAATGTTAAATGTTTCAGATAGTCAAACTAATTTTAATGTCAGACCAAGATAATCTGAGAAAATACAAAATGCAGTTTCATTACTGTTTCATTTATTGAGTGAAGAAAAAAAACTATTCGTGGTCATATTTGGTCATATTTGCAAAGGTAATTTCCCCCCTTGGTAAATCATGAATTTACCAAGTTTTTGTTTCAGTTTCACTAGCCACACACATCCCTGACCACTGCCTGACCTCATGAATCAAGAAATCATTCAAACTGAACCTGTCTGACAGCATGAAGTTGGCTAAAGGGTTTCATCATCAGCCTAGAATGGGTTACAAAGGTTTTGGGACTCCAGTGGAAGCAATTATCCATAAATAGGGAAAACATGGAAAATTGATTAACCTTTTTGGTGTGACCTTTGTACTGAAAGTACTTTGAAGATTTACAGTGAAGGTCACAAAAGAGCCAAGAACATCAGCACGGGCCTTAACAGAGGCAAGTGAAGCCCCAGTTAAGGCCAGTGTTCATAATTTAATAATGGTAAAGAGACTGGGAAACTTGGACCACTTGCTGTAATTGACAGAATCGTGAATTCGGTTTATTGCTAGAAAATCCTAAAGGAGAATGTTGGCAGCCAGACAATGATCTAAACCACAACAAAAGTCGACACTTGAATGGATTAAAACAATTGAGGTTTGGAGTGGCCTAGTCAAAGTCCAGACCTAAATCTATTTATTCAGGAAAATCCTCTGATTTCCACTACAGCAATGTAAGACTCATTACCAGCAGTCACAAACACAAGAATAGCAAAACCAGTTATTGGGTTTAGGGTGCAATTACTTTCTTACTCTGAGCCAGGTTGGTTTGTATAAGTGTTTTTTTTCCGTAATAAATAAAATCATAATTTAAAAACTGCTCCTCCTTGTTTGTAGCAGCCAGATGGCCGACATGCCTTCATAGAAAATAGTTTCCTTTTTGGAATCGTCTTCCTCCTTTTGTTCTTCCTGTTACTTTATTTTTAAACACCTCACCTTACTGAAAATGGCTAACTTTGAGTCATTTTCACTCATTTACAACGTCCACACTGAAGAGTGTTGTCAGTGTGACCTAATGCTGCTTAGGTTCAGTGTTCTTACTGACTGATGGCAACAGAGATCACATTCTTAGATTCCAGTCGGCCAAACATCGATTAGGGTTAGTGGAGCATAAAATCAATCGGTTTCTCGGCGCACCTCTACTTTTTGCCTTAATGTGTGCCAGCCAACACCAAACAGTTAAAACAGGTTCTAAGAAAGGTCACCCTTGAAGTACTCAAGCTTTGTGTGTCATTGTATTTTTTTTTTCTTATCCTGTAGCAGAAAATGACCCGTAAGTGTAGTGAATCTCAATGTGATGAAAGCACAGCGAAGACGTGTGTGTAAAAGGTCTGATCGACTCAGTGTGTGATTGCCGAGGGCTTTCTAACCTGCTCAGTTTCTGTGCCTTTCACGTCCGCCGCAGCTTTGTTTTTCCTGTGTCGGGGATTTGAGGAGAGGAGTATTAGAGTGTCTGTGCGTGTGATTGAGGATGTTGCTTTGGATCTCTCTGTGTTAGCACAGTTTCACAGTCTTCTTTGAATCGCTCAGAAGTATAGCCTCTTTCCTTCAGGCTGCTGAATCTTCCTCAGCTTGGGTGAATTAAAATAGGGATGATGATAGCCTGTACTCCAGGGCTCCACAAGCAGCAACACCAGCATGGCTCAAAGCCGCCACGGCGTCCACATTTGTGTGTGTTGGGTGGGTGTTAGTCCTCCTGCCAAGCTTGTTCTCTCTTCCTGGGTATGGAGCTTTCAGGCCTGCCAACCTAAGTCATCTTCATTGAGTGTCCAGAGGTTTAATTCTGAAACCACCCCTCCACACCCAAATGCTACAGTTGGACGGGCAGGCAGTCAGAAGACAGCTGAGAGCTTAAGGATCCTTCTTGGAAGTCAAAAGCAATCCTGGATCCTCATGCAAGCACTAGGTCATGCAAGAAAGTATTGTGCTGGGCTACACTCGCTTTGAAAAGGCTGGTAGTGATTTTATTTGTTGAGCAGCGGGGACAGAGATGGGAAGAAACATCAAAAAGTCCTCAAATGAGAAAATCTGATCTCTTCTTTAGGTTTCACAATCACAATTATTACAACATAAACGTCACAGTTTGGCAGTTATAATTAAAATGTCCAGAGGGTACGATGGACAGAGCTTCCTCTGCTGTCCCTCAGTATCAGTCCAACTGTCCTCTGTTAAATCTGTAAACGCTTTCTCAGTTGTTCGCACAGATCTTCTGCAATCCAGAGGATATTCACTGCTGTATACGGTCTACTTTGAGCAGCGATGGTATGGAGCCTGGTAGAATAGATAGTCTTTGAAAATCCTTCACTTCAGCCGATCAGCCACTGGTTAGAAGTCATTCATCTGAAAGGCAGAGCAGATAAGAAAATAAATTAGAATTTATGCAGATATGAAGGAAATAAGGCTAAAGGATAAGCATTAGTTTTACTTATATTTGTAATTTATACTTTTTGTTGTTTAGTTATCGATTTATTTAATTCATTTATTATAATAATAATAGTAATAATAAAACAAATTACAATTCAACTGCCTACAAAAATAAACCAAAAAAACCTTAAAGCAACAAATAATTCAACTTTCAACAACAACCCACTTACCATGACTTCCTTTTCATTTATGATTATTTATAGAAATTTATTCATTACATGAAAATGAACAAATGTGTTTGACAAGTTTCTCACTCAAACAGGACTTCCAGCACAGGTATAATTATTATTATTAATATTTATTCATTTGTGTTTTGCCTGGTAGCTGAGTTTGACGGATTATGCAGTGTTATCTCTACCAGCATTATCTCTGTTCAAGCCTCCCCCAAACTGACTTTGGGGCAGAGTTGGGGGCAGCTGCAGCATAGATGAAAGGTCTATCATTCAGCTACAGTCAATTAAAAATCACTGATTAACTTATGAAATGAACCATAAAAGCCATTATCCACCTGAGAGAGCAAGGCTTTACAGTGTTTGCCATCACTGATTTATCTGCAGAAAGGCTACCATTATGATTTACTTTAAAACTTTTGCCACTGCTGACTAGTGAACCCTGTCCCACCCTGTGTTTCAATGCATGGCAAGGTCATGTTTGCTGCACAGCTGCATCCACAATAGTGAACTGGAAGGCACTAGAAGAGGGTAAACTGATGGTGAAACAATGCTCCACAGCAGAGCAAAGGACTGTGGACTCATTGAAGAGGAATGGGGCCAAATCAGGCTCTTGATTGGTAAAATGACTTGCTGAGTTTTTTTCCCCTCAAAAATCAGTAAAGGTCAGTAGTACTTTATATTTTGAGTATTGTTAATAAAATATTTTCAGAAAAAAACGTGGACACATGGAAAAGTCTGCGAAATCATGTCAAAGCCTTAAATTCAAATATTTGACTGCTGCTCTGGGTTTTTTGGATCATTGTCTTATCCACCTCATCCCAACCTACAGACAGAGACTAAGAGCTTCCAAACCCAAGGTTCACACTGTTAAGAAGTGGACTGAGGAATCAAAGCAGATGCTACAGGCCTGCTTTGAATGCACAGACTGGACTGGTTTTGAAACCTCAGCCACTGACTTAAACCAACTCACTGATGTGGTGACATCATACATCAGTTTCTGTGAGGACATGTGTGTGCAGACCAAAACCTTCTGCACCTTTGGGAACAATAAGCCATTGTTTACTCCACACCTCAGGAACCTGTGCAGGGACAAGGAAGAAGCTCACAGCAGTGGAGATTGGGCGCGGTACAGGCAGGCCAGGAACAACCTAAAAAAGGAGATCAAAGTAGACAAGAGAACCTACAGTGAGAAGCTTAAGAACAGCCTTTCTACTGTTGATATTTCAGCTGTATGGACTGGTCTGAGAAACCTGACTGCCTACAGGAGCCCCCCCACCCTTCCTGAACAGAATCCTCACCCGACCTACTGTCTGAATGGTTTCTACGGCAGACATGACAGGAAGCCATTCACGCCTCAAATCATCTCCTCCACATCCCATTCAGGAACAAATTCCTCCTATAAAGCAACCAACCCCCGACCTTCAGATCATCTGCCTGCACTAAAGATCTCCGAGGAAGAGGTAAACAGGCTCTTTCAGCGGATGAAAAAAAAGAAAGCTGGAGGACCTGATAACGTCTCCCCATCATGCCTAAAAGCCTGTGCAAATCAACTCGCTCCGATCTTCATCCGGATCTTCAACAAGTCACTGGAGAAATGTGAGGTCCCCTCCTGCCTCAAACGATCCACCATCATCCCAGTGCCCAAGAAACCCACCATCGTAGGATTAAATGACTACAGGCCTGTAGCCCTGACGTCTGTGGTCATGAAATCCTTTGAGCGGCTGGTGTTGAAGCACCTGAAAGACATCACAGGCCCCCTGCTGGACCCCCTGCAATTTGCTTACCGAGCAAACAGGTCGGCAGATGATGCTGTTAACTTAGGTCTACACTTCATCCTGCAACACCTCGACCACCCAGGGATGTACGCCAGGATCCTGTTTGTAGACTTCAACTCGGCCTTCAACACCATCATACCAGACATCCTCCACCAGAAGTTCACCCAGCTCAACGTCCCAGCCTCCACCTGTCAGTGGATCAACAGCTTCCTGACAGACCGACAGCAGCAGGTGAGACTGAGGAGCATCTTCTCCCGAACCAGATCAATAAGTACTGGTGCCCCCCAGGGATGTGTTCTATCCCCACTCCTCTCCTCCCTGTACACAAATGACTGCACCACATCGGACTCGTCCGTGAAACTCCTGAAGTTTGCAGATGACACCACTGTCATTGGACTGATCCAGGACGGTGATGAGTCTGCATACAGACAGCAGGTGGATCAGCTGGTACACTGGTGTTGTCAGAACTACCTTGAACTGAACCCACTCAAGACTGTGGAAATGATGGTGGACGTTCGGAGAACACCACCCCCATACACCCCCCTCACCATCCTCAACAACACTGTATCGGCGGTGGACCACTTCAGGTTTTTAGGAACCACCATCTCTGAGGACCTGAGATGGTCTTCACACATAGACACTGTTCGAAAGAAGGCCCAGCAGAGACTGTACTTCCTGAGGCAACTCAAGAAGTTCAACTTTCCACAGGAGCTGCTGGTCATCTTCTACACTGCCATAATTCAGTCTGTCCTGTTTTCATCCATCTCAGTGTGGTTTGGCTCATCCACAAAACAGGACAGGTCCAGACTGCAACGAATAATCAGGACTGCAGAGAGAATAATCAGGGCTGACCTTCCCTCCATCCAGGACTTATACAGGTCTAGGGTCAGGAAAAGAGCTGCTAAAATCTCTGCAGACCCCACACACCCTGCACATAAACTGTTTAGAGCTTTACCTTCAGGCCACCGCTACAGAGCACTGTTCACTAAAACCAGCTGTCACAGAGACAGTTTGTATACTCTTTAATGCAAAAACAAAAACCAGAGAGCAAAGTGTACCGGAGTCAGATTCCTTGTTTGTATGTACGAACCTGACAATAAAGCCGACTGATTCTAATTAACTTATTTTCCCAAATAAAACATGCAAAGTAAATGCACTTAAAATAAAATGAATGAGCTGCATGATTAATATACATGGACCTAGTCATGACTCAAAGTTTGGGACCTTATTTTAAAAGGGTTTAAAGTCAAAGGGTTTGGATTTTTGACCACCAGTATTAGGAAAACACTTAAGATTCAGCCATCTGTGTGAGATTTGGATCCTAAAGGGGTTTGTGACCTACATATTACAAAAACATGAATCTAATTTTGAAATACAATTGCTTGACATAAAGTCAGACCTTATCTGAAATCAATATAAAATTAAAAAGTAATACTCATTGGATATGGTAAAGCTGTAATATAAAGATGCCTCGTTAAACCTCAATAAATTAGTATTCTTACTTATTTATTTCAGGAATTGTGGTCAAAAAGGGAAGTTCAAATACTGTAACGCAAAAGCTGTAAATTTGGAACAGATGATAGAGAAAACTAAACGGACTGAAAATATGACCCAAACAGAATATAACGATATCTATGAAGCACCTGGAGACACTAAATTCAACTTTTCTGCACTCCTACAGACTCCAAATACATAACAAAATGTATTTAATGGCTACTAAAGTGGATTTTGCATGATATGTCCCCTTTAAGGTTCAATGTGCAGATTCCAAAGTCAGCTGGTGTTGGTCCACTGAGTTTTATTAAGTCCAAAATCAGTGCAGTCGTCTAGGACATTTTAGAGAACCTGAAGCTTTCTTCTGCTGACATACTTTATGGAGATGCTGATTTCATTTCAATAGTACTTGGCACCTGTTCACACTGCCAGACGTACCAACAGCTGCTTTAGTGACTATAGTATGACTGTGCTTGATTAGCCATCAAACTGGCCTGACCTGAATCCCAGAGAGTCCATGGAGTACTGTCAAGAGGCAGATGAGAGCCTACACCATAGCCTACAATGCAGGCAGGTTGAAGGCCTCTATTTAATCAACCCGGGACTCCTTGACATCTCAGCAGACCCACAGGCTGCATTGGTGCAGTAATTTATGCAAAAGGAGCCCTGACCAATTGTAGCGTGCATATACTGTCTACCACATTTTTTTTTTCAATCTCATGTTCTTTTTAAGAGTTTCAGAGAAACTGAATTTTAGGGTTTTCATTAGTTGCAAACCATAATCATCAAACTGTACAGAAATAAACACTCTAAATATGTAACTTTATGTGTAATTAAACTTTTTCAACTGATTTTCCTGAAACCAATTAACTTTTTGTATAAACCATAATAATAATTATACATTGGTGCTGGAGTTTGGAAATTATTTCTAAAATAAACAATAATGTTTTTCTGTTCAAGTTTCAGTTTTTTTTTTTTAAATACAAGCTTTGTTTTAAGCAATGCCAAGAAGTAAAGTTGAGTTTCGCTGTTGGCAAAATATGAAGTGTTAAAAGGACTACATAATTATCCCCATTAGAATGGTTTTACCTTTTAAAATTAAGTACATCGTGAAAATGCTACTTGAAGGTCAACACTGCATATGTGCAGCATTACGCTCCCAGCGGACAACAAACCTCCCATTAAGGAAACTGCGTGTTTTGTCAGTTTTTTTTTCTTTCACACAAAGCTGAAGAGCTTTCATTAACCACCACGCACTAAGTGCCTGTATCTTATGAGCAAAATGAAACCCCTGGTGAACACTGGTTTTAGAAATATAAGGTTTTCATCAGGCACAAAGTATACAGAGACAGATTAATCAGAAGCCATTAACTGCTCTGCTGCTCACATACGCCCGTTCACTTCATCCTGGAATAAGTAGACTACAAAGCCATCTGGGAAATTCTCATCCAGTTTGCAGAAACACAAACAGAAACAAATAAAACTGTCCTCATTTTCCTTTCGAAAGGGCACACATGCTGGAAGCGAGAAGGATTTGTTTAACAGACTTAAACCGGAGCCTGTGCGTGTGTGGTCATAAAGGGTGCTTAATGTTTAAACTGAACCCCTAGTCGTCTAAATTCAAGCTGATGGTATGTTTGGGTGTGTTTTTGTTTTGGATTCAGCATTGTGACTGGTTAAACAGATGGGAAGGAATGCATTAGACCAGATGATGTTTGGAGGAAGCAGTTATGTGGCGATATAAACAGTCCTATTCATAAAAACTGGAGCAACGTGATATCCGGTGTGTGGATTGTAAACTGAATTCTCTCTACAGAGTGAAACAGAAATATGTGATGAAAACAGCTTCATTTGGGACAGAATGCTAAACAGAGTTTACATAATGTGATTTGCATGGAAAGAACAGAGTAAACACTATATTTTCAGGGGCAGCGATTCTGGATGTGAAACTTTATTTGTGGAGCTAAGACTCAACCATACTGCCAAAAGTTTAAACATGAGATAAAATATGGTTAAAACAGAATAAACTGATTAAATATAATGCTAAGGCATTTTAGAACAATATGACAATACTATTAGTAATAAATTGGGCTTACTGATTAATAATGAAAAGGTAATAATAATAAAAAATGTCCAGAAATATAAACAGAAACATTTTAAAAGTCTGTAAAATATTTAGGGTATTAAAAAATGCATCTCCTTAGAGAGAGTTTTAGGCATAACAGGGTCTTAAAAAATCTGAAATATGTCCAAATGTTTATACACTACGTCTTAAATCGTCTTTTGTCACATCTCACATATTTATTTTTTAATTTCTTCTTCCAACTTTTTTTTGTTGTTGTTTGTTTTTATTTTGATAACTACGAGCAGTTTCTGGCAAAATTATTTTATGGGTTGTTTTTTTTTTGGATGGTACTTTATAAATATTTTTGGAGTTAAAATATTCTTGTTACGTTATCCACTCCTAGGCTCATAAGAAAATATAGATTTAATTAGTTTTGGCTTAAAAATACAGATTTTTATAGCTGGCTAGAACTGGTCATAAGTAACCCTTGTGAAGCGTATTGTACACTGTAATAAAATGTGTTGAAATTAGGTAACCTATGTCTAAAATTAATGGGCTCCAGTCCAGACACAATTATATTTAACTTAATTAAGTTGTTAGGCAGTAATTCATGCAGATCTGAAAATGAAAAGCCTTTAAAAATAGTTCAAATTGAACTCAGTGAAAGGTGCAGAATACTTGGAACAAAGACACTTTGGGGTAACTTACAATACTGTTTGGATAAAATGTTTCAACAGTTAAATAACATTCAAACCTAATATAAATTAAGTATCTCTGCGTAAATTGTTTAGCCATATAGAACTTATTTTTCAGATATAAAAATGTAAAAAAGAATTGAGTATTTACATGATATTCTACCAAAAATGAATATTTTATTGTGCACGCATTCAGAAATTTGTGTTTGGTTTTCACTCAGCGATCCAAGACGAAGCACATACATCATCTGTGGTCATTAAACAATATTTCAAAAATAGAAAAACCAGGAACTATCCATTGTCTGAAAACTCACATTACACTGTTGGTCAGACATAACTGTGTTGCGTAAATAACAGGTTAGCATCTGCCGTTTGTTAGACCAGGTTTTAAAAGTCTCAGCCTAGTTGTTCTTTATTAAAGGCTATTCACATTATTAACTTTTATGATGTCCAAAGCAAACTTTGGAAAGCAGAAGAAAAACCTGTTCTGTAAAAAGCTGTCCTCTACATCCATTACCTGGAACCACATAATCTTTGCCTAGTCTGATTATCAACCACTCACATCAAAACAGGAGGTAAACAAGCCTCCGATAGCCTAGAATTTCAGTAAAATGCTTCACATAAAAACGCAGACGGCAGGAGAAAGATGCCAGTTTTTTGACGATAGCCTGATGTGTCGGGTTTGATATATCTTTAGAAACAAAGGTTTGTCCTGTAGAAAGTCCATTTGGTACAAAATATCTGTCGCTGTCAAGAAATAGCGTGACTGCAGGGTCTGGATTAGCAGTGGTAAGCGAGTTAAGTAGGATGCAGTCACAATACAAGAGGCTGCTGACATGCTACTGTGTGCCTTTTACTGCACTTTAAAGCTATAGTTTTCAAACCTACACATGCGGTTAATTTATTGTAATAACTCAGATCAGTATCTGTGAAACATATTGAAAAAGGGTGAGCCCTGATTAAAACCATTGTCAGAGGAAAGAAAACCCTGTGAAGGTAAAATCTATGTTGTGTTCTCACATATCAGAACCAGAACCACTTTCTCTTAGATTTAGGTAATTCAGGACCGAACAGAAGTTTAAAACTGTACTTGGATCTGATTATTCAACATGCTATTTTAGGAAATCATAACGCATTATCCTGCCATTTAAAGAGGCAATCTGTACTGGTAAACGTGAACTATAATATGCTGCAGTGCTTTCCAGGGAATATTGTTTATTTGAACAACATCCAACCCCAATCTGTATGTGTACACAACTAGATGACTCCATAGAAGAAGACTCCAGGTGCTAAACTAACATGCCTGCAGGCATGACTTCAAACCGGGTCAAATCAATTCTCGTAGTGAAGGGAAAAACAGAAGAAAATGACCCAATATGTGGAAAACTTTGCAAGAATGCTAAAAATTCAGACTTTCCAATCTCTAAATCCCTAAAAGAGTGTTGTCACAAAATATAAGAAGTGTGTTTACCATTGTGTTGCATCATCTGTTTTTAACATCTGATTTGCACTAAAGTATATTGTTTTCTGGAGTTCTTTAGCTGTATTAAAACTTGTGAATTACCATCATTAGTTATGTATTAAAAAGCAGTCACCTTGAATATTGGGAGCAGTTAGTTTAAAACGACTTCCTGTAATAGGATTTGTTCTGTGGCCCAACCTTTCTTCTACCCCTCGCTAATCTTTATCTACTGCAGGCAAAATATCTGCCTGTATTGGTGCCTGTAAGTGCCTACTGAAGATCAGCAGCATTTCCCCACAGCTCACTGCCATCACCCATTAGATACTGATGTGTGTGTAAAGTTCAGGCTGCCCTTCAAACTGTCAGGGATTTTCAGAAGTCAAACTGGGTGCGGAGAGATGGAGAGGGGGAGCTCATGAAATAAAAAAGTCGGGAGTAAGGAGTCAAAAACATTTAAGGAGAAGGGAGTTCATACAAATGTTTGTCAAGGTTTGAGGAAGGTTAGAGGAAGGTGCAGTAGGTTACTGCCTTGCATTGTCAAAACAAATGTCTCCCATATTTCTAATAAACATATCGCTTATCAAGATGCATGCTGTGCAGATTTACCCCTGAGACTCTCCAGTGTGTTAAAACCCAATTTAACTTCAGGACTGCCTTAATTCCTCATGGCGTAGGTTCAACAAGGGCTTGAAAACATTCCTCATGGGAAAATAACTCCCTTACTATTGCAACACTACCACCCGCCTGAGCCACTCATACAAGGCAGAATGGAGCAATACTTTCAGGTTCACACTCCCATTTGGATGTTACAACTGAAATTGACACTTATTGTCCAATTGTACAAAGTCTGTGTGGATTGTAGCTTCAGCTTTCTGCTCTTAACTGACATTAGTGGCACCTGGTGTGGTTTTTGTTGCTGTAGCTCATCTGCTTCAAGGTTTTTACATGTGGTGCACTCAGAGATGGTGTTCTGCATAGCCTAAATGAGATGAGTGAGCTACTGTTGTCATCATGAACCAGTCTGCCCATTCTCCTCAAAACTCTGATATCAACATGACATTTGTGTCCACACTCACAAGATATTTTCTTTTTCAGACAATTCTGTCAACCCACGAGATGGTTACTTGTGAAAATCCCAGTTGATCAGCAGTTTGTGAAACACTCAGCCCAGCCAGTCAGGCACCCACAACTACAGTATACCACCTTCAAAGCCATTAAAACCTGCTTACCTCCCCACTCTGATGCTCAGTTTGAACTCCAACAAATCGTCTTCACAGCATTTAGATGAAATGCTCTGAGTTGCTGCAATCTGATTGGCTGATTTGCTACGAGTGTTGACAGGACACTGAGCAGGTATATCTAATAGAGTGGCAGGTGAGGGTATGTTCTCTTAACAGTTTTGGTCTGCCCAGATGTCTCCTCTTAGTGGGATGTTTTTGGAAAACATCTACAGTAGGGCTGGTTGATGTTCGGAAGACATGCGGTAATATTGGTGAACGTTGAGATGACGATATGACTTGTGGAAAATAAACAAATAATTAAAAGTAGAATTGTTTATCTGCTTTGGGTTCATAACAAACACATACCCCAGATGATGAATATTCAGCATTTCCATTTCAACAATATTTCTTTGAAAAAGTGGTTTCTGGCTGTTTTGGCATTGAAACAACTTAGTTGTAGTTTCTAAATACGTTGACCACCTTACCACCTCTTTATGCTCTAAAACGTTTTATGCTGAACTGAACAACACGAGTCACCACATCTATTACAAGCATAAAGAGACCAAATGCATCGTACCTACATAATTACCTAACACATGTTGCAGTGTAAGCAGTTCTTCGTGATATGCAAGTTGCATGCAGTGATGGGGGGACATCCAGGAGGTACCCTGATCCACCTGAACTGACTTTACAAACTAACTAAATCATTTAAACCTCTTTACTCTATAAACTTAAACACTGTTTGATTACTGCATCCCAGTGAGAGATAAATAACCGTGGTTTGTTCAGTATCATCAGAACCCTTTACATGAGATAAAAAGTTGAAAAGTATCTGGATTTCATTCAGGAATTGTTCCTTACAGCAGCTTTATGCAGTAATACAAGAGATTAGAGCAGACTATCGCAGCAATGAAGAGCTATATAAGTGATTGGTTTGTCACTCAGCAAATTTGAAGCTTTCTTTTTCTTTATGAGTGATAATTCACTGGTCTCAGCTCCTGGAGTATATTTGTTGTGAATGCAAGTGTTTATTGGGTAAGACAGCATTAAAATGATGTTAAATTGAAATATTAAACTATAAATTTGTTGGTATTTCATCGACAGGCATTAAACAAATATTTCTAGGATAAGAAAACGATTTAATTTCTTTTACTTCTGCTTACACCAACACCAATATATAGAGAAGAAGATGAAAAGGGGGAGAAAAGAACAAGTATTCTTGTCACCCAGTGCAACTTTGGTCAGTAACATTTCTCCTTGATCCTGCCACAGCTCGTCTTACGTTGCTCTTGGTTTTTTTATTTTTTTTATGCATAACACGGTTCACAGAAAATGTCCTGTTCCTCAGGGAGACTGAAATCTCTCTGCTTTTGTTAGCCAGTCAGTAACAACTGTGCAGCCTTCATGCTTTCAGCACTGTGCGACTTTCACGGTGGCCTGTGTGCCCGTTCACTCACAGTTTTGGCTTTGAATAATAATGATGAAACATTAGCTATTTATTTTCCTTTGCTGAACGAAGGCAGAGACACCCGGTGACAACAACATGGCTGAATGAACTGACGGTAATATAACGGCATGGACACACGTTGCACCTCACTGCTGCTGACGACTGCGTAAATACCAAATAAAACTGGCAAGAAGTCTGTTAGAAGGCTTGCAGATGGGCAAATATGAGCTCTAAGCAATTTATGTTATTACAGGTTTGAGATGGTGGAACAATATGGATAGATATGTAGCTAGTATATGCATATGTGCTGTTTATGCCCAATTTCCCCACCTCTAATTTTTGGAAAGCTTCGACCTGCCAGTGCCGATTTTAACTGTTTCTAATTTCTCATTAAGTGCTAGAACATAGGAAGATCCAAGAAAATCATCGAAGGTATTTCTAGTCTTCCTGCCCTGAATGGTTATCATCTATATTCAATTCAAAGATACTGTATTAATCCCAAAGGGAGATTAAATGTTGTTGTAGCTCATATTATGCAGGTTTCTTCAAAGAGCTGTTGTAGATGCTGATGGCTGTGAACAGGAAGGATCTCCTGTAGAGGTCTGTCTTACAGCAGATCTGAAGAAGCCTCTGACTGAAGACACTCTGTTGTTATACAACAGTCTCATGAAGAGGATGCTCAGGGTTCTCCATAATGCTCTTCATTTTATGAAGAATCCTTCATTTCACAATGATCTCCAGAGGAGTCTCAAACACTGAATAATCTAAACTTCTTCAAGGAGTAGAGTCTGCTCTGTCCTTGTTGAGGACTTCACAGTTGCATTCCCACTCTAGTCTGTTGTTCAGGTGAACACCACAGTATTTATACTCCTCCACCACCTCCACTTCTTCTCCCATGATAAAAATAGTGTTTGACCTATTCTAGTTTCTCTCTTCTTCTTATCTTCTTTGTTTTATTCACGTTCAAGATGATTGTTTCCATACCAAGCCAGAAAGCGGTCCACCAGCTCCCTGTACTCAGCTGAGAAGCAGAGGCAATATTAATCCACTGTGAGAGAGCAGTTATTGTTATACGGGGTTTTACGGCTATTTTAAACCAAAGCAGTAATCGCAAGGATCACAATTTAAATTTGCATTAATATAAATTATAAACAAGCAGGGTGTTTTGCAAAGCTAGCGTTACAAGAGCAGTGAGAGTTTGTGTTCCTTTAACTAAACTGAGATTTTACAAACATAGCTGCAAACATTTCTAAATCCATCATGTTAAAAGACTGGCAGAGGTTGGAAACTAAGGAGAATAAAACAGAGAAACTTTGCTGTAATATGTTCAGCGTCCTGCTGTTTGCTGCAAGCCTTGCTCTCTCAGTCTCTCGCAGCCTGAATGATCCACAGAAGATAGTTTCCTGCAAAAAGCTTCTTCCATCTCTGTGCCTCCTCAGTTTAAACACGCAGCCGATACTACAAACTTCTGCACATTTTTGCCAAATTTGTTACAAAGGTACAGTGGTTAAAAACTGTAGTCGAAAATGCTCAGAGAAAATAGTTGTTGCATTACAAGCTATAGGTAAATTGGCTTTTTTGTACTAATGCATCAATAATTTCATCAGTGATGAAAATTTTTCTTTGATCGGCTCTGACTGGTGATCAGCAGGTAAAATACATTTTTATTTTTGTTTCCTTTCAATTTTTCAGAAGGAAAATTTTGAAAACATTTTTTTCTGTCTGTAAACAGATCAGCCAAAATGAAAGTTCAGTTGAAACCAGATAGAAATGTGGGACATATGCTTTGATGCATAAATAGAATTTACTGTAATTCTTTCATTGGATTTAAAGCTATTACCTCAGTCAAAGAAGAATCTTTTCCACATTTAAATTAAATCAAAGTTTGCATGTATTGCAACCATTAGAACAGTTTAACCGGCAGGTCAGACTTCAAAAGAAAACCTGAAAGAGGTATGTTCCAGTAAAATCCAGCCTGTTGGACCTCACTTCCTAACATTGTCTATTTCACGGTCTACACAGACCAAGTTACAGCTCTCCTTCTCTATTGTTGTTTGAGTTGAAAGCAGAAAACGTGGCATACACTGTGGATTTGGTGCAAAAAGATTTTGCAACATTAAAACGCTGCAGTATTTTTGGTCAAAGTGAATTCTGTCTCTCAAAGAGCTGTCCAGCAGCTGTTTCTGTGTCAGTTCATCTGTTGATGCAAAGTAAGCGTAAGCTATAAAAATTGCACCCCGGAGATTAAGATGATTGCTTTTAACTTAACAGACTTGTGAGAGTTTGAGACTCTTATTTTGAAGTAAAAAAGGAAGTAGCTGTTTTGTTGACATAGCCAACAACTACTGAGCATCAGGCTGGGAGAACACTCCGTTACATAAACATTGCATAAGCCTCCACCGCTTTTAAATCGTATATCCGGCTGATGCTTTTTAGCCTCAGGACCCTTTTAGAATGAGGTAAGCATGAAAAACAATGCAAGATAAGCACTGGTTGAACCTGGAGTGGATTATTCCACACTCATTACAGATTCTTTAAAACACAGTTGGTGATTTATAAAGCCTGTACACTAATTGGAAAAACAAAAAACGTGGGGTTCTTGATTGTTTTCTATCTTTACATTTCTAGAAATCTTCTGAAATATTTTCTCATTTATGTGAGCTTGAAGTAGCATGAGAAAGTGATGAATTCTGAGTAAAAAGGTTAACAAATGAAAATATAAAATCTTTTGTTGGTTTTGGTGATTCTTTTTTTTTCCATTTCCTGCTGCATTATCACATAATTGACACTGATGTGGAAGGATGGTAAGAAATTGACAGAATCTATGCTCCATTTCTTTCCACCTTTTCCTTAATGGGACTGATCGGAATAATTTGTCACAGCTTAGATCCTCTGCTCTCTCTGTCCACTGCAGAGAGCTAGGACTTAGGAAGCAAAAGGAAGAAGGACTGAGCGTTTCAAAGTCTGAGTACTTTGTAATCATGTGGCTGCCTAACCTCTGTGTTAGTGGGGTTGATGAGCATGCGTCCCTGCTGACACGCTCACTCTCTCAGCATCCGCTCTTCTGAATATTAATACAGCAGAGAGAACTCCTCTGAGCCCCATTGTCAGCCGGTCTATTGTTCTCTGCTGGGCCCTACCTCCGCACATGTGCACGTGTGTATCACTGTTAATGCCCGACTCTTCATCTGCCGTTGTGTGCTTATGCATATTACGCCCGTGTATTCATTGCATGCGAGTGCCGGCTGCAGCAGAGCAGCCGTTAAAGCAGCGGCGAGGGAGCTGATGGGTGTGTTCTCGGCCCATAAAGACAACCGGGCGGAGAACACTTGAACCAGCCGTCAGGGCCCAACATTGGCAATTATTTCACCTAGAGGTGCTATCTGTAAAATGAACGCTCTCATTAAAAAGAGTGTGCACATGTGGACGCATTGAAATGTGCCTGAGCCAGTTCAAATATATGGCAACACAAACGCTTGTCTTTCCATCAAAGAGTAATGTGCTGTTTATGATGTTTGACTGCGGGTGTGTGCTCTCGCGTGTGTGTATTTACACACTTTGTTGTGCGCCGTGTGTGTATGTGGGGGGTACATCTGTGTGGATTTATGTGTGTGTTACTGTTTAACTACCCCACACACGTAACCTCCCCATCTCAGCCTCCCTGTTTCTCATTTATTTACAGAGCCAGCGCCAGGGAGAAGGAGTGTGGGGGGAAACGAGAAAATAAGTGATAGAGGAGAGGAGAGCGTGAGGGGAGAGAAGGAGAAAGAGACACGAGAAGTGAAATAGAGGTGTAGATAGAGGGATGAGGGGGAGGCTTATACAGGAAAAATGAAGTGAGGCTGGAGTAAAAGGAGGGAGAGAAGGGGAGGAGGAGAAAAGATGGAGGAGGAGGCAGTAGATTTATGAAGCCATTGGAATGTAATTTGGAGGCAGAAATTACTGTCAGCCTGAGCAAGGTTTAAAGTCAGTGAAGCCTGAATCCGGGGCCTTTGTCTGTGTGTGTTTGTATGGCGAGTATCACATCCAAATGGATGGTAAACGTAATGCAGAAGAATACCACACAGGCTCTCTGGTACGTGCACGGTCGTTTTCACTACCTCGTGAGCGACACGGCTGCACAGCATCACAACATCACGGCACATTCATATTTAACAGTTCATATTTCATCTCTGCACGGGGATTCACAAGAGCACATCCAGGGCGCTGAATTCTCGTCAGGCTCCGAAGGCCATGACTCCGGCAGAATCAGTCAATGGTGTCGGCGTGGGCAGAACGAGGGGGGTGGGCAGGGCAGAGAGCGTGTCAAGGATAGACGGAGAAAAACGTAGAGGTGGAAAATGGAAAAGAAGAAGTGTGAGACTCTAAGAGGGGCTAAACAGAAGTGTGAGAGGGATGTGACTTGGTTTCCAACTCTGCAACACACAGCTTCCATTTAGACTGAAGGGGAGGGAGGGGAGGGTGAGGAGAGCAACAAAGCTGGCATAATCAGCAAAGATCTGAAAGGAAGAAAAGCTCAATACTGTTGGTTTCCCTGATCTACCATCACTTTGACACTCAGCTGTAACACACACACCAGGGGTTGGCTTCCTTTTGCAGCTAATTTCTACTCCTCTTCAATTAGCTGCAGTGAGTAAATAGGGCAGACAGTTGCAGCCGGGTTTAAAATGTACAAGACTTTGGAAAAGTATTTGCCCTTAAAGAGTTGTTCTGTTTTGCCATTATATAATTTCAGTGAATAAAAAATATATATTTTTTAAATTATGTTTTTATTTATTAGGAGAAAA
The DNA here is from genome assembly GCF_021462225.1 of Girardinichthys multiradiatus. Taxonomy (NCBI): domain Eukaryota; kingdom Metazoa; phylum Chordata; class Actinopteri; order Cyprinodontiformes; family Goodeidae; genus Girardinichthys; species Girardinichthys multiradiatus. The sequence goes on along the minus strand of NC_061815.1, from coordinate 30,860,862 downwards.
AAAGCTATCCAAATAAAGCTGGCTCCATATGAAAAAGCCCCGTAAACCTAACAATTAGTTGTACAACAGCTTGCATTAAGGGTCTGAGATAACTGGCAATGAGTTTTTTACTTGGCTGTGAAGGAATTTTGGCCCACTCTACCTTGTAGAATTATTTTAATTAAGCCACACTGGAAGGTTTTCCAACATGAACAGCCTGTTTAAAGTCATGCCACAGCATATCTATCTTATTTAAGTCTGGAATTTGACTAGACCACTCCCAAGCCTTCATTCAGTTTTTTATTTAATTTGGTTTTTTTTTACCTTTCAGAGGATGACTTGTTGGTATGTTTCAGATCATTGTCCCGCTGCATAAGTGAGCTTGGGCTTAAGGTCATGAAATGATGGACATTGTGCTGTAGGATTTTTTGGTAGAGAGCCCACAGTTCAATCAATTACAGCAGGTTGTCCAGACCATCACACTACCACCACCATGTTTGACGTATGTTTGATGTTTTTCTGAAATGTTTTGTTTTTCATGTGAATGTAACCGGACACCTACTTTCCAAATATTTGATCTAATCTGTCCACAGAATGTTTTCCCAGATGTCTTTGAAATTATGAAGATGCTGTTTTGCAAAAATGGGCAAAAGTTTTTTTTTTCTTTTGGTCAGCAGTGGTTGTTCTATGAAACAACAAGGATGCCATTTTGACCAGTCTCTCTTTCTTGTTGTTGAATAAGGAACCCTGACTTTAACTGAGGCAAGTGAGGCTTGCAGGGCTTTAGAGGTTGTTCTGGATACTCTCAGGAAGGTTCACCACTCTCCATGTTTTTTTTGTTTGTGGATAATGTCTTTCATGCCTTTTCCAGACTGATAGATGTCAATGACTTTGTTTCTCATCTGTTTTTGAATTTCTTTAGATCAAGGCTGGATGTGTTGCTTTTTAGCCTACTTTATGTTGTAAGGAAGGTTCTAATTAGCTGTTTCTGGCCAGTGAAGTTGAAATCATGTGGTTAGTCACACAGTTAATTTAGGATTTAACATAAGGGGGCATTTACATTTTTACATAGGGCCGTTTTCCATTTATAAATGAAATCCTGATTTAGAAACTACATTATTCTGTATTTACTCTGGATATCTGATATTAAAATTAATAAGATAATTATAAGTTTGACAGAAAAGCAAAAATACGAAATCTGTAAAGGGGTAAATACTTTTTCACAGCTCTGTATTTTCCTTTTCTCTAGCGTCTCAAATACTAAACTAAAGTCCATACCCTGTGAGAAGATCACTCTGATGGTTGATTTGCCTTGGAGGTAAACATCTGGAGTATTAATCAGGTGTATTTTATGTGTTTTATGTTTTATATGACAACTGTCTCATTAAAACTGTCACTGCTAACTTCCTGTACTCCTGCAGCCACAGAGAAAAATTAGCTGTGGTAGAGCTGGTTCAGATAATTTTTTTATACATCTGTGTGCTGAAGGTTTGTTCCTTAGCTGTCTCGCTTTGCTGATCAGAGCATTTCTTTACCACTGACTTCACCTACTGTATGGAAACTTATTTCCTTATATATTACGACGCTGCCAGAAATAGGCTGCCACTGGGAGCCCTATCTGCTGTATCCGTGCCTCAGCTCAAAGCTTGCACATTAACATTTCAGAGAAACAAGACTCAAATCTTCATATCCTCTTCTTAGGCTGCTTCTTGGAGCTTTTGGTCTTCACAAGTACCATTTCTAACCAGATTTTCAGAAAATCAACCAAGAAACATACAACGTTTGATCCTGTATTAATGCATATTTAGTGAGGGCGGATTCATTGAGCTAACCTAAAGTTGGTGGTAATTCTCCTGCAAGAATTGTAAGGGATAAAAGAGATAAAATAGTCAAGAAAGGCATTGGTTTGACCCTAAAATGTAATGGAACCCAAAATAACACTAAATTAATAAGCTGTGATTCTGAACAGAGAAAATTTCCAAACACATGTTGGGGAAGGTAACACTGATAAGTTTATTAAATCGACCATGTTCATCTTTCCAATTGCATACTGTTGCCTGTTTCAGGTTTTTGTTTAAAGAAATTAATGTTAACACTTAAACAACACAATATAACTCCAAGTAAATCAAACTTCTGTGAAATCAAACTGTCCACTTAGGAAGCAACACTGATTGACAATCAATTTCACATGTTGTTGTTCAAATGAAATAGACAACAGGGGGAAATCTTTGTCGATTAGCAAGACACTCAATAAAGGAGTGGTTCTGCAGGTGGGGACCACAGACCACTTCTCAGTACCGATGCTTTCTGGCTGATGTTTTGGTCACTTTTGAATGTTGGTGGTGCTTTCACACTCATGGTAGCATGAGACGGACTCTACAACCCACACAAGTGGCTCAGGTAGTGCAGCTCATCCAGGATGGCACATCAATGCAAGAAGGCAAGATGGCAAGAAGGTTTGCTGTCTGTCAGCGTAGTGTCCAGAGCCTGGTGACGCTACCAGGAGACAGACCAGTACACCATGAGACGTGGAGGAGGCCGTAGGAGGGCAACAACCCAGCAGCAGGACCGCTACCTCCACCTTTGTGCAAGGAGGAACTGGAGGAGCACTGCCAGAGCCCTGCAAAATGACCTCCAGCAGGCCACAAATGTGCATGTGTCTGCACAAACGGTTAGAAACCGACTCCATGAGGATGGTATGAGGGCCCGACGTCCACAAATGGGGGTTGTGCTCACAGCCCAACACCGTGCAGGATGCTCGGCTTTTGCCAGAGAACACCAGGATTGGCAAATTCACCACTGGCGCCCTGTGCTCTTCACAGATGAAAGCAGGTTCACACTGAGAACATGTGACAGACGTGACAGAGTCTGGAGACACCGTGGAGAGTGATCTGCTGCCTGCAACATCCTTCAGCATGACCGGTTTGGCAGTGGGTCAGTAATGGTGTGGGGTGGCATTTCTTTGGAGGGCCGCACGACTCTCCATGTGCTCGCCAGAGGTAGCCTGACTGACATTAGGTACCGAGATGAGATCCTCAGACCCCTTGTGAGACCATATGCTGGTGCGGTTGGCCCTGGGTTCCTCCTAATGCAGGACAATGGTAGACCTCATGTGGCTGGAGTGTGTCAGCAGTTCCTGCAAGATGAAGACATTGAAGCTATGGACTGGCCCGCCCGTTCCCCAGACCTGAATCTGATTGAGCACATCTGGGACATCATGTCTCGCTCCATCCACCAACGTCACGTTGCTCCACAGACTGTCCAGGAGTTGGTGGATGCTTTAGTCCAGGTCTGGGAGGAGATCCTCAGGAGACCATCCACCATCTCATCAGGAGCATGCCCAGGCGTTGTAGGGAGGTCATACAGGCACATGGAGGCCATACACAATACTGAGCCTCATTGACTTGTTTTAAGGACATTACATCAAAGTTGGATCAGCCTGCAGTGTGTTTTTCCACTTTAATTTTGTGTGTGACTCCAAATCCAGGCCTCCATTTTTTAATAAAATTGATTTCCATTGATGATTTTTGTGTGATTTTGTTGTCAGCACATTCGACTTTGTACAGAACAAAGTATTCAATGAGAATATTTCATTAATTCTAGGATGTGTTATTTGAGTGTTCTCTTTATTTTTTTGAGCAGTGTACATCCAACTCTTGAAATGGATCGAGACTGGACAAGATTTCAGCAACATCCTATGGAAAAAACAACCCCAGCTCACCGACCCTTTCTTTTTTCTACAAATAAATGAATGGTTTTAAAAATAATAAACTGTGTTTTTAAAACCTTAATCAGCCAAGAATAATCCAGTCCAGGTTTGACTCTTCCATATATTTTGGATTATTTATGCTTCTCTAATTCTTAGGTGGTCCTAATGCCAAAGAAACTTGGAAAATCTTCCCTTTTTGTGTTTAAATGAATAGAAAAAAGATTTAAAAAGCTGCATTTTAAAGAATGGCAATTTTAGTAGCTTAAGATGCTAATTATTAGCCAATGGCATCATTGTATCGCAGTGCTTACAAATGTCTGTTTTTGTTTGGGTTTTTTTCCGAGTTATCGCGACGACTTCAGTGCTTCAGTGACAAAATGTTACAAACAATGTCTTTGTTAGCCCATTTCATCGCCACAAGAGGGGAAAAAAAACGTAAGAGCTACCGTACTTCCTTTTTTACTTCAAAATAAGAGTCTCAAACATGTAAACATCTCAAACAACGGAAACTATTGACAATTAAAAATGAAAGGACCGAAAATAAACCCAAAATCTCCTGTTGAATAAGTTCTGATGTTAGCCCTGAACAATTTTCTAAGTTTCCTTGTTTACAATTAGGTTCTAATGGTAAATTATATTAAATTAGTTATTAAACACACCATGACTTTTATTTATTTAAAACTCCAATGTTTTGTGGTAAAGATCAACCAATCAGGCTTTTATTTGCCTTCATTACACAACAGGAAATGAGTTATGATTTTTTGTTTTTGTTTATATATTTGACCAGTTAGAGCTTATCAAGGGAAAATTCCCTGATTTTGAGGCCTAGTTTGTGGGATTGACTTAAACTGCAGCATGTCTGAATGTACTCATTCTATTAATGTTTTCCAGTAATATAAAGTATTACTAGTAATAATAGTCTGCTTTTTGTGTTTCATTGCAATATGTTGAGTGTAAATAAAGATAAAACACTGTGGAGCCTAATCTTTTAATTACTGCCCTTACACTGCAACCATGCTCAGCTAAGCCAGTCCTAATAAAATCCATGCACCACTGGCTGTATGTAAAGCATGATCAGTACAACAGTCTGTTTGCTCGATGAGATCAGAAATTGATCACGGAAACTGCAATCCGTGCATCGCTGCCAACATCTGGTCTTCTGCAGCTGCTAAATGGATTATCCAGATATGCAGCAGATTATGCTATTGACAGAAATGATAAAAGCATACAAAACGAGCTTTACAGTTTCTCTGCAATGAAATGCATCTGGATTGTTCCCAGTCACTCACAATTAAAGCTACATTGTGGATGCTCTATGCTTTTTTTACCCATTGCTATAGCGCAGAGTGGTAACACCTTGTAAGTGGCAGTGATATATTAATATTCTTCTCATTTCCATCACATTTTATCTGCTTTATGAGGTAAAACTGAACTTTCAGTAGACTCTATAGTTGCAAAATGTAATTTGGTGTAAAATGTCTTTCCAGTTTTGCCATTTAAATGTTTAGAAAGGCTGCTGGAATGTGAGGCCTGGCTAAAACATTTGCAGCATTTTTTGGAGGAATAAATGTCCCAGGGCTGATAATGTCAAGATAAATGTATTTAACACATTAAATAATGCTCTTTTTTTTTATCAGCATCTCAGTTATCAGTGGTTTGACACCAGTAGTCGTTCCCCTAAAAATAAACACCCAGGCGAAGATCTTTTCTGCTCCTAAAAGAATCAGTTTAGTCACCCTGGCATCCTTTTCTTCACGCTTCTGTACTTTTTCTTTCACTTTTGACCTGTGAACCTGCTCTGACTTCATCCTCCTGACACACAAACACTGTAGTTCTCTCTTCTTTGTTCTTCCAGTCAGTAGCAATGATAGTGACAGCATTATGCAGTGTGACAACACTCCCTCCCACTCTTTTTCTTATGGCACTTCACACAATCCTGGCTTCTGTGTCCCCTTGCTTCTGCTCCATCTTCTGCCTCTCACTTTGAGTCGTGTTGAGGTCAATTAGCTCTGAATTTGCTTATAGAAAAGGTTGACTTCTGCGGGATGCTGCAAGGTGCTAAGTAGCATCTGTTGTAGAACGATTTTAGGGTTCTTGTTTTTGCACTTAAACTGTTGCTAAACTGTTTTTGGCTTCCTTTTTTTGTTAAGTTTTCATCTCATTTCTCTATTTTTCTTGTTTTTTTCCCCTCAGTCCCATTGTTACTCTCCTGTGGGTGTAGTAATTGAGCAAAATAAATATCCTGTTTTTGATATTGGCTGACATAAAAAGTCAGTAATAGTTGCACATTCTTGCAGTTGTGTAGAACAATGGTTTCTATTTTTAAAAACTAAACTGTTTTTGTTTTCAAGAATGGCTGCAGAATATTTTTAATTAGAGTTATTATTGATTTGTGTACAAATACAGATTCAACCAGATGTTTACATACACTGTAAGGAAATTCCATTCAAATCTGACAAAACCTTTTAGTTAGGATTACCAAAATTATTTCTATCTGCTAAAATCCAGAATACTAAGAGCAAGAATTTATACTTTTTTTCAAATCCAGGAGTTTACGGTCACTGAGGTTACTATGGTTTTAAACTTTTTGGAAAAGCCTGATGATAATGTCATGGCTTTGTAAAGGTTTGATTGGTGATTCAGAACGTTTAAGTTAAATGGTTGCACACCTGTGGATGTACTTTAGATTAACACCTCAAACATGCTGCTTCTTTGTGTGACATAATGACATTTTCCAGACGCCTGAAGCTGCATCACTCGTCTGTTCAAACAATGATGTGCAGATATACGATGTAGGAATATCCAGCCTTCATACGTTTTAGAAAGGAGGCAGGTTCTGTGTCCCAGAGATGAACGTGTTGGCATGAAACGTACACAACGAGCCCAGAACAGAACACAAAGGTGCTTGCTGAAACTGGTAAGAGTCTCATTATCCACAGTTAAAAATTTGGGCAGACCTGAAAAGGGGTGTGTGAACCTGACCCAGTTACACCAGTTCTGTCTTGAGGAATGGGCCAAAATTCCTAGCAGACTGTAGTGAGAGGCCAGTAGAGGAAGTCCAGGGTCTCTGACCCAAGTCATTTGGTCAGTTTAATGGCAATGCTACAAAATTCTAAGAAAATGTTTCTAAGCGTCTTGTTTTTGTTTCTCTCTTCTTTCTTAGCAAATGGAAATAATTTCCCTAATCCCAGCTTTCCTAAAACAGGAAAATGTTTAGTTGGATTAATGACTAAGAGAAAAACAAACACTATTTAGGGATAAATCAGACCTATGACAAGACTCTACATTGACATTGGATCTACCGTTCAGAGGAGATATATGAAAATAAGCCTCTAGGCCGTCATCTTTTGAGATGTTCAAACCAGTACACATGCTACATGTGGGTGATGCTTTTTTTGTTCAGAAAGATCCCACAGCTTGACCATCAAATAGAAACGTTAAACATTAAACCCTTTTCAACCACTTGGGTCTAGTAGATGTGAGTGGAGGAGGTGTTTCAGCTGTGTTTTCTTTTTCTCCCTCTGCCCCCCAACCTCATTCTTCCAAACAGTAAGGGCAGGACTAACCTCCGACGGTGATCAGCCGCTGAGAGGCAAGCAGCACAAATGGGAAATTTCAATAGATAGGTCCTGAAACCTATTGTCAGAGAGGGAGTGAGAAGAGGAAAACAGAGCGAAAGAAAGAGGCTAAGGAAGAAAGACGGAAGGGGAGACAGAGAGGGAGACAAAGAGAGCTGAAGAGTTTTTGCCCCGGGGGGAGCCAGTTTGCAAAGAGGGAATGAGCAGCAGAGGAGGGAGTAAACGAGACTATGAGAGAAAGCGTGGCTGGAGAGAAAGAAAGTGATGGAGGAGGAGGAGGAGGAATTGGGGTTTAAATGGAGCAAAAGAATCAAAAACAGGAGTTGCAAAAAAGATCAAAAAGGACAATGGTAAGGAGGGTTGAAGAGGCAGAGATGCTCCCAGGAACTGATGACACACACTGAGGTTGCTTTGCATAAACTTTAAAACTGCTGGCAGCTCAGTTTAGACACAGCAGCTAATAATAAAAACAGTTTGACCTCACACTGTGTGCTACAGAGACAGCACACAGATTTTTTTAATGCATAATCTGCAAATAAACTGTATCATCTCTCCGGGGGGTCTCTGATGGCTGAAGCCTTGGGGTGCTAACTGTATTCACATGAGTCCACCTCCTTCACCTGCTCACCTCGCCTCCCATTAGAGCATGATGATTAAACGATGAATATCCTCATTCATACCAGGAAAAGCCTTTTAGTTACATTTTTATCATTATAGTGGCAAGACAGCAACTTGGATTGTAAATAATTAGCTGTTTGTCCCAACATGTTATTCCTGACAGGCCAGGAAAGCCCACCACAATCACATTAGGGAGGGGAAAGCTGAAAAGCCGGTGAGAACCTCTGAGATGAAAGCTTTTAGGCGGGTTGGCAGCTACTTAGGGCAGCCTGATGTAGGTTTTATTACAAGTTTTACAGACTGACAACCCTGAAGTTGTGAGTAAAATCCTCCAACGACACGCTGGAATTAATTTCTCTGCTCAGTGGCAAGCAGCAGAGTGGCGATATTAACAGAAGCATATTTGGTGGCCGTGGTGAGAGTGTAGCCTCGATCGGGTTGGCAGTGGACGGAGGGGCTTAGCTCGTGTGTGAAACAGATTTAATATCGGCCTAATGCTTCTTTCTATCAGCACAGGAGGAATGCATCAAATTTATCTGCTATGAAAAAAAACAAACAAGAAAACTACTCACACCTCCGCTTGGGATATAATGCACTCGGAGATGCTTTGATGCACCTCATATTTCAGCACAACACACATTTCTACAGGCAGCCCGGCGTGCATACACATCCCCCCATGACAGTATGTGGATAAATAAGCACATTAAATTTGATTGAAGATTTTTGCAGCCCTCTCCTTATTTTTTCCCTCCCTTTCTTCACCCCAGAGTGAGGGAGGAAGCAGCTACAGAGGGATAATTTACGGATCAGACACCTTTACACACACTCTCACCACCGTGCACAACATGCCACCAGCAAGAGCTCTTAGATAAGTCACTATTACTCTCGCTACGTTGGGCTCGGCACTTTTACCTTTCATAGAGAATCCCTGGATCCTTCCTGTGGACTTGTGAGGGAGATGACGGACAAACCATAGACCACTTTAACTCCAATAATATGTGAAGTACATGCAGCCTCAAATCCAGCTGATAAGATCTCAACAATTCACCCACCAACACTTTGTGTCCCTTTTCTATTACGTCCTGTTGCTCTGTTTCATTTTCAGAAAAAAAAGAATCCACGAGTTGAACTATTAAAACTATGAAACCTTGATGTTGCTGCCAATCGGTTTACCTTGGTTCCTAATTATAAACCACACTGCAGGACAATGATCGAAGCTGATTAAAGGTAGAAATCAAGGAGAACCACTGCAAATCTGAGAGATAATCGGTAACCTACTACCTCAGGACAAACGCACATTTGGAAAATGGGGTGTGAATACTTTACTAGATAGAGCAATACAGAGTAGTGTATAATTGTGAGGTGGAGTCATACGAGAGCAACATGTTGCTGCTATACAGCTGCAGGTCTTTTGAGTTATGTTTCTATCAGCATTGCACATATAGAGACTGAAAGTATTGTCCAAGTAGAAGTATTTTTCTCTTTGAAAAAATAGCTCAACCTGAGTCAGATTGAAAAGTGTGTCTGTCAACATCAATTTTAAAGCGTTGTCACAGATTCACTATTCACAAAGTCTGGACTTTGACTATGCCATTTAAATAGATGAGTATGCTTTGGTTTAAACCATTGTAGCCCTGGCTGTATATTTGGGGTGGCTGTCCTATTAGAAGGTGAACCTGCACCCCAGCCTCAAGTCTTTACCTGCCTCTAATGGGTTTTCTTCTAGTCTTGCCCTTCATTGAGCTCCATCCATGTTCTCACCAAATCTGACAAGCTTTTCTGTCCCTGCTGAAGAACAGCATGCTGACAGCATGATGCTGCTAACACCGTGTTTCACAGTGGGGATAGTGTGTTAAGGCTGATGAACAGTGGGGTTTTCTCACCACACATTGTTTAAGGCAAAAAGTTCAATTTTGACCGTCATCTTCTTTTCCCTCTGCCCTACAAAATACTATTTGTGGAGCTGATGACAAATAGTTGTCTTGTCAACATATTCTCACACCTGAGCTATGGATCTCTGCAGCTCATCTAGAGTTACCATGGGCCTTTTGGCTGCTTCCCTGTTTAATGCTCTCCTTGCATGGTTTAGCAGTTTAATTGGATGCCCGTGGATATTATTCAGAGGTGTCAGCGAAACAAGGGCTTAATACACTGTCGGACTTTATGTGGGAAAACATTCCTGGTATTCACTACTTTGTGCTGGTTTGTAACATTAAAATCCCAATAAAAACACTCGAGGTTTATGGTCAATTAAAAAATTTTAAAAAAGGGTATGAAAACTTCTGAAAAGTGCTGTGTATTCCTGTAGGTCACCCTCACTTTTATATACCATCTTGTCTTGTTGCATTGCCTGAACACAGCCAAGTAATTGGCTTGTGATGAAGTAAATTTCTTTAAAACACTGTAGCAGTGTTTCTTGCTCCTTGTTGCCGTGGTAGCTGCTGGTAATTTGGCATTTGCTTTTGTTTAGACACTTTGTTTTGTTCCAAATGAAGCCATTTTACTTCAGCAGTTGTGTCATTACCCTTAATTACTTTGGTATTTAATCCAAATGTTATTTTGCGATGTTTAACATTCTCCTCGGTTTTCTGAATATTTCACTTTGCTCCTGCTGCAGACATTCAAACATGCATTCTCACTGCTTAAAGAGGTGTTATCTTGAAAAAATAGCCAAAGAACAAAGAGCTTGCAGCATTTCAAGACAAACATTTTGAAGGTGGAAAACTTATTTGCATTCAGCAGGCGCAGACACATTACACTGAACCCCCACTGCTTGTCATTAAGCAACGGGCTGGTTGAAGGAAAAAACGCTGCCAGCAACACAACACAGCTGGCGCCTGTCCCCAAATTTGAAAATAAAAAAAGATTCAACAATTTTGAACATGCAGGCTCCAGATAAATTACATTCTTCACATGCTATGGCAACAGTAATTTCCGCCGCAGGCGATGCGCTCGGACTGGAACAGACAGCCATGTGGTGAAACTGGTGAGAAACTGGAAAATGTGGACAATCTGGAGGTTTTGGCACACTGACGGCATCACAAATGTTCTTCATTTTTCCATTATAATGAGTGGCTTCAACAGTTGAATTTTTTTCTATTATTCTGGCTCATCTTCTATTCTGTTCTAATTCTCTAATTATAAAATCATGCTGATGGAGTCCTTCATGTCATTTCTTTCATCTTTTGAGTAGCACGGTTACAGAACTTAGGAGCCTACAAAGAGAACACTTTCATAAATTACAGATCTTCTTCTCCATGATCTCTGCATTCATTAGTAGCTTTATACCTTTGCTTTTTCCATTTGCTTTTTGAGGCTTTTACAAAAAGAGAATAAAAAAGACAGCATTCTTCATCCCATCAAACTTCTCCTTCACATTAGAACATCTTTGCTTCGTCTTTGCTTTTCTTCTACAGCTGGCTTTATTTTCTCTGTCGGCAGCCATTCCTCCCACAGTAACAAACACAGTGTATCATAAATGTCAGTCATCGGTGATACAGTTTTCTTTAGTTATTTCCCATTAAACTGGAGCAGAAACGCTGTGCAGCAAGAGTTCATCTGAGCCTTTTATTAAAGTAAAAAGTTTAAAATGGATATTTTTGCTCCTGTTGTGACAATCGGGTTTCGAATCAGGTTCCAGCTGCTCAAATGCAATGATAACCTTTTTTTAGGTCTTTGTTTTTAATAGCTGACCAGTGTTTTGTGTGTCACCTTCTTTTTATTGGTCTGACTGAGTTTATGAGTACAGTGTGCAGAATCTGTTCATGCCTGTATAGAAATTATTTTTTCAGTTTTATTGTAACACAACGTAGCTATTGTTGCGTTTTTTCAGGTTGTAATGGTGTTCAATCAAATGTAGTATTTCTGAGGGCTCCTGTGGAGGGTTTTAGGGCAGGTGAGGCATTAGTGACGGTACTGTAATGTCAATCCTGCTCAAACAACAGCTCAGCTCTGACCTTTTCTCTGTGCGACTCCAGCAGCCTCTGACCCATCTGGATCTCCCACACAGGCCCCCCTCCACTAAAATACAAAAAGTCATAAATCAGTTTACCACAGCCTGTTATTTGTGTTTGTTAATGTCTGAGTTTTAAAAGCAACCTGAATGGTTCAAAACATAAATAAATCTGGCATTTCTTTAATTATGTAGCAGCACACTTTGTTTCTATGTCATGTTGTCTTGTAGCCTAGATTGTAAAAAGAATAAGTTAATATGATAATCAGACCCTCATAGCACAAAATGTCAGTGCAAATGAATCTGTTCATCGTGTCTTTACTGCGAGTGGTTAAAACTATTTGCTATTTGCAAATAAAAAATAAAGACGTTTATATTGCCTTGCAAAAGTTTTCATGCCCCTTGAGATCCACATTTTGCTTTACTGCTTTAGTCCTTTGTGGTATGCCTCTACATCTACAGACTTAAACGGCCAGCCATTCTTTGAAAAATAGCTCCAGCTCAGTCAGATTGAATAGAAAGAGTCCATAAACATTAAATTTCAGACCTTGCCACTGATTCTCAATTGCTTTGAGATCAGGACTTTGACTAGACCATTCTAACACAGGAAAACGCTTTCATCTAAACGATATGATTTTAGCTCTGGCTGGATGATTAGGGCTGTTTTGCTGCTGATAGGTAAAAATCTGCACCAGTCTTTGCAGCCTGAAGTTTATTTCTCCCAGAGTTTCCCTAGATTCAGCTCCATCCATCTCCTCATCAATTCCTAACAGCTTCTCTTGGCCTGATGAAGAAAAGCATCCCCACAGCATGATGCTGCCACCACCAGCTTTCACTGTAGGGATGGTGTGTTCAGGGTGATGTGCAGTGTTATTTTGCTCCTTGCTCCACATTCTCACTTGCAGTGAGAATGTGGAGCAAATTTGTGGCATGCTAACTATAACTATCCTGTCAACACATTCTTCCACCTGAGCTGTGGATCTCTGTAACTCTCCCAGAGTTAGTTAAAACACTCCACAACTTTATCCCTGACCTGTCTGGTGTGTTTCTTGGTTTTTTTAAATGCTCTTTTCTGTGCTGGATTTTATTTAGACGTATCAGAATAAAGAGAGATGAATACAAATGCGCACACCATGGCTTTCACAATGTGCTACTATGTCTGTCACATGAAATCCCATAAAATTAACTGGAGGTTGTAGCTATAATATGACATAAGGAGAAACATTCATTAGGTGTGAATACTTCTGCAAGGCAATGTCCCATGTACAGGTCCTTCTCAAAATATTAGCATATTGTGATAAAGTTCATTATTTTCCATAATGTCATGATGAAAATTTAACATTCATATATTTTAGATTCATTGCACACTAACTGAAATATTTCAGGTCTTTTATTGTCTTAATACGGATGATTTTGGCATACAGCTCATGAAAACCCAAAATTCCTATCTCACAAAATTAGCATATTTCATCCGACCAATAAAAGAAAAGTGTTTTTAATACAAAAAACGTCAACCTTCAAATAATCATGTACAGTTATGCACTCAATACTTGGTCGGGAATCCTTTTGCAGAAATGACTGCTTCAATGCGGCGTGGCATGGAGGCAATCAGCCTGTGGCACTGCTGAGGTCTTATGGAGGCCCAGGATGCTTCGATAGCGGCCTTTAGCTCATCCAGAGAGTTGGGTCTTGAGTCTCTCAACGTTCTCTTCACAATATCCCACAGATTCTCTATGGGGTTCAGGTCAGGAGAGTTGGCAGGCCAATTGAGCACAGTTATACCATGGTCAGTAAACCATTTACCAGTGGTTTTGGCACTGTGAGCAGGTGCCAGGTCGTGCTGAAAAATGAAATCTTCATCTCCATAAAGCTTTTCAGCAGATGGAAGCATGAAGTGCTCCAAAATCTCCTGATAGCTAGCTGCATTGACCCTGCCCTTGATAAAACACAGTGGACCAACACCAGCAGCTGACACGGCACCCCAGACCATCACTGACTGTGGGTACTTGACACTGGACTTCTGGCATTTTGGCATTTCCTTCTCCCCAGTCTTCCTCCAGACTCTGGCACCTTGATTTCTGAATGACATGCAGAATTTGCTTTCATCTGAAAAAAGTACTTTGGACCACTGAGCAACAGTCCAGTGCTACTTCTCTGTAGCCCAGGTCTGGGGAATGCGGCACCTGTAGTCCATTTCCTGCACACGCCTGTGCACGGTGGCTCTGGATGTTTCTACTCCAGACTCAGTCCACTGCTTCCGCAGGTCCCCCAAGGTCTGGAATCGGCCCTTCTCCAAAATCTTCCTCAGGGTCCGGTCACCTCTTCCCGTTGTGCAGCGTTTTCTGCCACACTTTTTCCTTCCCACAGACTTCCCACTGAGGTGCCTTGATACAGCACTCTGGGAACAGCCTATTCGTTCAGAAATTTCTTTCTGTGTCTTACCCTCTTGCTTCAGGGTGTCAATAGTGGCCTTCTGGACAGCAGTCAGGTCGGCAGTCTTACCCATGATTGGGGTTTTGAGTGATGAACCAGGCTGGGAGTTTTAAAGGCCTCAGGAATCTTTTGCAGGTGTTTAGAGTTAACTCGTTGATTCAGATGATTAGGTTCATAGCTCGTTTAGAGACCCTTTCAATGATATGCTAATTTTGTGAGAGGAATTTTGGGTTTTCATGAGCTGTATGCCAAAATCATCCGTATTAAGACAATAAAAGACCTGAAATTTTTCAGTTAGTGTGCAATGAATCTAAAATATATGAATGTTAAATTTTCATCATGACATTATGGAAAATAATGAACTTTATCACAATATGCTAATATTTTGAGAAGGACCTGTATTACTAAAATAATTATATAATCTTTGGCAGAATATCCTTTGTTGATTAAAAAGCATGCATTGTGACTAAATAAATGAACAGTTAAAGTAAACACAGACCCATCGCCAGCATGGCTGTGTGGGATTGCTTTGATATGATGACAGACTCTGAACAGCCCACCACTAGTCACCAGTTTTACGTTCAAACATCCAGTTTTTTATATCGCGAGGTTTCCTAACTGAGGGAAATGACCCAGAAGTATCTACGCTGCAGCCCTGATAAGAACCGCTTGAAGTCTCTAAATGCTGAGAAAAGGTGCTTTAGTGCTTTCTCTCTTATCTCCTTTTGCATAGGAAATACCGGACCATCCTTTTTGAATGGAGCAAAGATAAGGCCATCCCACAGTTCCTTACGACAGCAGCATTAAAAGTGAAGCACCGCGGGCTTATGTATCAGAGTCAGCACAGGGTTAGTGGATTACTACGTGGGAATAGGATTTATAAGTCAGCATGGTTGGAATGATGAAGATACTTGTATGCTTTTAGAAACTTAACAATTATCCTAACACAGTTGCTGTGTTAGGATAACACTAAATGACCGGTTTCAGTAAGAATAAGGTACACAGCCTGCTTTAATTTCTGTTTTTCATTCTGGAGCATTCATCATGGTGCAAAACGAGCCCGTGCACAGCTCGGTGTTACTGCAGTTGAGGTGTCTTTGCCCCAAAGTTGTCTTTATGAATTCTCCTTCATATCTTCTCTTGATCTCAAGATGTTTTCTGGGTCAAGTAAAAATACTTCAGAAAACACTTCAAGTTGGGTCGATTTCTCTAAAAAAGATCTGTTACGTCTTTCCTCCCCACTGTACTTATCACAGATTTCTGCTGAAAACGGCTGGAGTTTATGGAGAAAGAGACTTGTTATACAGCTATTCTCAAGAGCGTACACACCCCTGTTAAAGTACCGAGTTTTTATGATGTAAATCTTTCACAGTTCAGCTTAAACAAATCTGTTTGAAGGAACAATAACTGATTGAAAAGGTGTTACAAGCACAAGTTACTACCTTTCGAATCTAAGTCAGCATCCAGATTTTCTTAGAGAGAAGAAAATCTAGATGCTACCTAATAGAAGATTATCAACATCCCACATCTTTACTTATCAATATTTTATTACTCTCCAAATCTGCCAGATTGTGAGTCCATAGCCCTCTTTAGGTGACCAGACAGGGTTACTGTCAGGTTTATTCTGGACTCCAGCTTGGCCATTTCAAAACTTTGATTTTCCTCCGTTGAAGCTTTCTAACAAGTACTAACCAAAGGTTCCTGCAGGTCCTTTACTGTTGCTGTCAGCTTATTAGTAGCCTCCTTGACCAGGATCCGTTTTGTTTTTTCATTAATTGTGGAAAGAAACATCTAGTTTCTATGATGAAAACTGGTTTCCCATATTTTTTGTGTCCTTCTCCTGACTGATACAGTACATTTGAGCAGTAGGATCATTTTGATTGTTTGTAACCTCTCTGCAAACTAGCTAAAGCCATAGTTTTATGTCAAATAATGCAAATGTGAAGAAAGTTTTTTTTAGGCCAGCTGAACTTTTATTTATATTTACTGTAACTGATGCTAGATGTGTACCCAGAGAAAAACTGTGATTGCTGAAGCTGAATTTAAAGGTGCTTCAGCAAAGTATTAGTTAAACACTTTGCTGTGTAGCCTTAGTGTTTTTTATCCAAAAAGATTTGTTTATTCCTCAGTTGTTTAGTATATAACAATAAAATTAGAATAAGGGTTTAAAATTATTTATCATGTTTTCATTTTAACAGGGAAGTGTACATTTGAGAGTTGCTCTACAAAAGCTCAACTGGGAAAAATTGACAACTCTTAAGAAAGACACAGTGTTCTAATTTCTTCTGTAAAGCAGGCTGTGTGAACATGGATAAGTTTGTTAAAGTAATATTTCAGCTACAACTTTTATCATTGAAAGCAAACAAACAGAAAAAGTATATGAAAAACCCACGAGTGGAACAGATTGTTGCAGCTGATTGCCCACACTCACCCTCCTTCCAGAGTATTTGCATTAATGCTAATTAGGACGACTGTAGGAAAATAACAGTGTTGCTTTGAATGTGGCAGCTGCAAGGGATTGTGGGACAGGTTTATCTACATAAAGTAGGTTCAGTGAATCCTATGTTAGTGCTGTTAAAGCTAAACTAAACCTCATGTTTTTAACTTATTTTATTCGACTCTTGAACGACGCTTGAATATGTCAGCTTGGGCGGTTATAAAAGCTGAAAACGTACATATGGATCTGCCTCAGTTTTTGCAGGATTAAATTCTCCTTTTGAAGCAGATTGACAAAATAATTTGTGAAGGCTCTTTTAGGTTAAAAATGAATCAGCAGGTTGAAGGATTACCTAACAGTAGGCTGTCAGTTGCACATTCAAAGCAATTCTTTGAAACACTCAGGAGCTATGATTAATTCATTTGCATACTGAGATTCAGTTTGAATCCAGGCCGAATGAAGATAATGAGCATGTTAATCAGCTTGTCCTGGGTTTGTACCCACACAGAGTTCAGCATGTACCTTTAATTATGGGTTTGGGTTCAGAATATTTTTCCATTGAAAACGACCTTTCACAAGCTGACATCATATAAAAGGTCAGAAATTAATCCAATTAAGTTTTGACTGTTTTCCTGTTCTAATGTTAAACCTAAACTGGATAGACACAGCCACGTAATTTCAGTACGGTGTAACAAATAGTTTTTTCCATCTTGGTCTTCTTGTTTGAAAAGATAATTAAAAATGTAGACAACAACAAATTGGAGCTTTTCACTGAAATTACTGGGACAACATCGTCCAAGATAAATAAAACCCCACTAGGTTGTTGCAGCTGATAGACAACTTGCAGATTCAGTGCCAAAAACTTTACAAGCTGCTCCTCCTCTGTCCTGATCTATGAGTGTATGGCGTACAGATAAACTGACTGCCTTTGTTTGGCTTACAGGGTGACATTCATGTACACCCCTGCCAAGTGTAAATGCGACGCCTCATAAATTGGATCATTAAACAGATTCAGATCACATGTTAATATCAGGTGTAAATGAGATTTCGTCATTTTGGGAATCTGCCTCTCTGTCATTTTGTTGATGTTCATTTTCTCTGTTTATACTTTATCTCTGTGGGGTGTACTGCAAAAACGCATAGATGGCTGGAGTTTGATTCAGCTATCATCAAGTCTGCTACTGAATGGAAAAAGAAATTAAGCTTATGAACAACCCATCCATCCATCCATCCATGCGTTTTTTTCAGATTTCGGTTTTAAAGCCTGCTCTCATTGGATCTGCAGTAAATTCACAATAATCTCTGTACCGGTATTTACTTTTAATTCTGCTGAGTGCATTCTTTAACAGTATGTAGTTTAGACAAGAAAAATGTTTAGAAACCCTGGGTGTACCAAACCGTAGCAAAACAAATATTGCTGTGGCTCAGTCTGTTGAACCCAACTATACAGCTGTATTTTGTCAGTAACATGAAACACAGTAGATATTATATCTATATCATATTTTCACTAGGTTGAAGTTAAAGTTCAGCGACAAGCTCAGATTGAGTAACTGACTGATTTAATCAGTCACCATGAATGTTGACATCTAAAGGAGCTGTCTTCCCAATTCTCAGTTAAGGACAATAAAATGAGCCCCAATATGTGCTTTGGTTTAAATCAGAAAGGCAGTCATCTCACTCAGTCTGAGGGCCTCTAAAGCTGTTCAGAGTGCGGTTATGAAATCATTGTTTCGGGGGCGGGTTACACTCCAAATCCGGCTACAAGCGTAGCATTTCCCACACACAGGCTTTAATAAGGTGAGGTGCCTGGACACACTAATGCACAAGTTTAGCTGGAGGTCCAAATATAGCAGACAGTCCCAGCCTACACTGCTCTTTTTTGGATTGTTGTACTTGTTAATGATGCTGCACACTTATACCTCATAAAACTACAGACTACTATTAGCTTACACATGGACAGCTAAGGCTCATCTGCTTGACCACCTTACCTAACCATTTATTAGCTTTGCACAATAGAATAATATTAATATAAAAAAACCAAACTGGCATGAACATGTTTCTCATTTGTTCAAGTTAGTAATTGATTTGGATTGGAACCAGCTCCATAATTGAGTCATTAATAAAAGGAAATGTTAAGAGCATGCCAAAGAAATTACTGTAAGTATTGTTGCTTAGTTAAATTCTGGTCCCGGTTTCATACGTCTCTCTTACATAAATTTTTAGTCATGAAACATTAATGCAGAATGTCTTGACTAATATAAACAAAGCTGAGCGTATTATTTGAAAGCGGCGTACAGTCAATCAGTCTCCACTTTTAATAGGCCTAAGTAAGATGTATATTGAGGTTATAGAGATGATGAAGGTCATATTTTGTAAAATAATGAATCAGTAGATGAAGAGAGTGAGAAATCAATCAGGTTGGCGTGTTAGATAGGGGGTTGAAACCGCCTGAGGAGAGCAGACATATTACTTAGATACATGAAGCACAGCACAGCCATGGGGAGGTGACCCGATGCTCTTGAACATGAACATGCAATCACACACTGGTAAACCGAACAAACTGCCACCAGGGAAAATGCCTGCTCTGCTGATGAAAAGTGCGGGGGAGTTGGAACCTCGAGTGATGCCACAGGGATTTTACATTAAACAGTATAGAATAAATTGACTGATTTTAGAGAGTGAGGAAGGGAGACAAACAGTTTCCCGTACATCATAGTGAAGGAAACACAAATGATTGCTTTAAAAAGGCACTCCATGTAATATGAATGAAGAAGATTCCCCTCCCAGCTCTATGAGACAGTCTTTTAGATCCCTGTTTTGGTTTATTCTACTTTGACGAAACTCCAAGAACCCCACTGAAAGATAAATGCCCACCACCGCACGGCATTCAGGCAAGTTTGTGTTGAAAATGCTTGCATATTAGCATATAGAGAGAAACATTTTCCCTTTTGTGGAGACTAGAATACAGCAAGAGGCAGACTGAGACACATTCAGTGTGAAAGGTTCTATAAGGAATAGAGGAGCTCATAAAAATCTGAATTATATATGTAAAGAATATTCACTCACTGGCCAATTTATTAGGTACAAGTTACCGGTGTTGGGTTGGACCCTCTTTTGTCCTCAGAATGTCTTAATTGAACAGGGTGCCAGAACCTTTCCTGAGAGATTCTGGTCCATATTGACTTGATAGCATTGCACAATTATTGCAGATCCATCTGCTGCACATCTATGATGAGAACCTGCCCTTCCACCACACCCTAAAGCTACTCCACTGGACTGATATCTGGTGACTATGGAGGGTAGTGGAGCACAGTCATGTTCAAGTAACCAGTGTGAGATTATTTGTGTTGCTGGAACCAGGACAGTTTTCAAAGATCGGGTTATGGCTATTTTGCCCTCTCATTATTTTGTACCCATGCAGTTTTGGTTGCTCCAGGTGCATCTGTCACAGGATTTTTTATACCAGTCATGCAGCAATCCATGCCAGCTCTCTTTGACAGATGATGATTTACAGCAGCGGCTCCCCTTGTAAAGTATTGTTTGGTTGTACCAAAACGGTTAGGGACCAGTTATTCAAAGGCACTTTCTATAATCTAGTCATAGTCTACTCTAATGAAGTATGGTTTTGGGAATCCAAAACTCAAAAATCTACCAGCAGGAAGCTGCTCATAATGAATTTGGTTTGAGCAGGAGTCATAATCTCTCATATTTCATTGGTCTCAACTTTCAAAACAGGAATACCACAATCAATGGAAATAGTGTGCAAGACAATACACAATTATATTAAAATCATTTTAAATAACAGCAAACTATAATAATAATAATAATTAATAACTAATTACTGTACTGGTACTCTGTCTCTATATTCAACAAAGACACATAACTACCAAGATGAATACACTGACACCTAAGAGTTAACAACATGTATATCAAATTTTAGCAGGTTGGGACTAAATTACAATGCATTGGTATACGAAATGCAGATATGAATGGACAAAAAGACCAAGAACCTTCAAGCAAAATGCTAAAACTGATGAGAACAGAAAATCTTGTAGGTGGATGGATCCTCTGTCATGCCTGGCCTCAACAAAAGATCTACCTGGCAGTCTGTAGGACCCAAAGTATCCACTTCAAACATCCTGGTGCAGATTAGGTCCTCTGTTTATCTATGTCCCCACAGGTTCTCTGCCTTTAGTAAACATCCAAATCTCAACCTCTTGACCTGCCATGCTTGTTTTGTTTGTTTATAATTCGTTGCAGTACTTCAGGGCTGCAGTAGTATAATAGAAAAGCAACTGGGATTGACCCACATTTTCACTTTCTGACTGAGCTTCAGGATTTTGATCACTAGGATCAACATGTGAGGCATAAGTGGCAGTGAAGTCCATTCAGGTGGCCTAATATGTATATGTTTTCAGCAGTTAGACTTTAAATATGTGGCACCTTAAATATAGCTTAGCAGATATTGCATCCACCTGGTTTTTGAGACTGGGACGCTGCACATGTTGAGATGATGATGCATCGACAGTGCTTTGGTGCTATGATGATATATTGTTAATTTCTGAGTTTGTTCATACGGTACTTTAAAGGCTGTTTCATGCTATAAAATGATTTTTCCAATGAATCTCATCTCTATCAATCCAGTAGAGATTATGCACACAGTGTGAACAGGGGTAATCTAAAATGCAGTTTTTCTTGTAAACAGTTGTAGCCTGTTGAGCTTCTGCTTGTAACACAGACCCCTCAGATCTTATTTTAATGCTGTATTTTATAGCCTGCAGTCAGCATTTGCATCCTGATTGCAGAGCTGCACAAGTCAACGGTACAAGACGAAGGGCTGATTAAAAGACCAGATTAATCTGTCAGGAGTAATTCTTGGAGTTCAATTAGGGCCTACAAAAGCGTTAACAGCAGGCACATGCTGTGCAGAACACGTCCGCATTTACATATCCTTTAGCATCAAGTGCTGTTAAAAACTTGCCGCTGGCTTGGTGCAGCCTGCAGGATTTTTGAGACAAAAACGTCTATTCCTCTATCTGGGGTTTATTTCGAAATTTTGTGTCGCAATTTCACAATTTCTAAAAGGCTTATTGTGTTTTTTTTCTTTCCCCCCCCCCGGTTTTATAGGTTCAAAGTGAGAGTTATATAAGCAGCTCTCCCCTCTTGCTTTTGGATGGATGAATAAGAGGAGATCAAAAGGGAGGCGATAAAGAAAGAGTGTCTGCTGCCTTCTCTTCTTCTTTATTCCTGCTACATTTTGCCATGGCAGTTCCCTCTAACTACACGACTTGGCCTGGATTCTCCTTTTCTCTTCTGTCTCTCTCTAGGACATTACACTTTAATCTCATGTTCTCTGCCTCTCTCTGCCTCCTTCTCTCTTGCCCCTCTATCTGGCATCCATCCATCCATCCATCCATCCATCCATCCATCCATCCATCCATGTCTCTAATCCCATGTTCTGTAGATCTTTGGCCCTGAGAATATTATTCTAATCTGCAGTCTCGGTGTGATGTGTGACTACAGTAATCCCTTACATGTATTTACTCTGCGTGTGTGTGTGTGTGTGTGTGTGTGTGTGTGTGTGTGTGTATGCTTGCGCATATATCTTTGCATCAAGCAGGAGATTTTCGACAGTTTTAGTGGAATGAGTGTAGTTTTTGTTTGTATGTGGTTTTAGTCCCGCTTTGTCCCACTCAAAGTGGAGCCGCAAAGCACAGCTGTTGGCGCACCAGTGACAGATTAGGGGATGGGGGGGCGTCTTGTTCTCATGCACAGGCACAAACACATAATGGAAATAACGGCACGGAATTATACTCTGATTAAACACACACACACACACACACATCGCTGCTCCTGTGGAGGATAGAGACTGGGAAGATCGTGCAAGAGGGATTTTTTTATCTTCACAAAGTATAACCTCCTTCTTTAACCTCGTTCTGGTTGAAACTCTCCAGATTTTCAGGTTAAATCTCCAACTTTTTTGCTCCATATTGCTGCGTAAAAGCGCTCCAAAGAGTCGGCTGCATACAATACCAACACATGCGCATGCATGCAGAAGCATACCGAGCGCGACAGTCCTGACTGGACTCCCCTCACTCCGTCACCCCCCACAAATGCACAGACATCAATACGAACCAGAACCATACCTATGTGAGCCTTTGCGCCCCTCTCCTGCTGGCGTTCCTTGGGGCATCCCTTTCTTTGCCATCCTCTCCAGTTAGCGGATATTACAGCACGTTCAACAGCCGCTACAGCGGGGCGAAGGATGGCGAAGCTGTCCGCACTGAAGCTACGCGACGAGCACTAACTCCCACCCCGCTGTTTTACTCTGCGCTCTGTAGTGGGGTAATGCGTGTGGGGGAAACGTGTGTGCGTGGGATTTAGAGAGAAGGTTGGGTGGATGTAAACCTACCCCCCTCACACATCTCCGTGCTCCCGTAGTTTGCGCTTAGTGCGCACCGCTCAGGTGTCATCTGCGTCAACTTAAGACTTCAACTCAAAAAGATGAAGCTGAAGTTGGTATCAGATTCGACGCTCGACTAAAGGGCTGTTCTGCTACATTTAACGAGACTGGACAACTCAGCTTTAGTTGGAAATCTAAAATATTTGAAATGATCAAGCTTGGTCTGGATTATTTTGTGGAAAACGTGTTGTGTTTTGTGAGTCCTTCATGCAATTTGAGAAAACTCAAAAAGGGACCATTTTTAATCATTTTTGCCTTTATATGGGTTCCAGCTTGAATTAGAAAAGCTAAACCTGGGCAGCAATATTTATTTAGCCTTTTTATATGTTTTAACAAAGAAACAAAGGTTTTGCAGATGACAAACTGTTTAATAGTATATACCTTCATGTTCTGTAAAATAATTCTGTCCAGGATTGGACTCTGTAAGCAGTGAGGCTTTTATGTTGGACCCAATATTAAGAGGTCTTAAGCCCAAAAAAGGCTAAAATATTGCAAATCTTTGAGTTATTTGCAAATTGAATGATGTTACAATCGGTGATAAATAAATCAGTGCATATTTAGTCTGTCTAGTTTGTGTAGTTTTTATGAAGCCAGTGGTTGTAATTAAAGATGGATCCAATCTTAGTTGGTGTTAGGCCTAGTCTTTGGAAATAAACTATGTTTTAGAGAATTTGCCTTGAGTGTTGAACAGGTTCTCACCAGGTTTGGGCCTTCTAGGTGGTCTATCTTTAAGATGGACCACATCTTACGCTAAACAAAAAACCTAAAAACCTAAAATTCTAAATTTAATCTAAATTATTCTCTGTCAATAATTTAGAGTCATTCTGCCCACGTTTGGGCTGTGCTGTATTTTTTAAGATGGACAAGACCTTATGTGGTCTCAAGCTACAAATTCAGCTTTAAAAATGAATGAATGATTCTCCCCAGGGTTGGGCTAGGTTGTGTAGTTTTTTAGATAGTCCTTATCATAGGTGTGCTTTTGTAAAAAAAAATATATATATATATATTTTATGTTTTTGACTTGGTGTATAGTGATTTTAGTTTTCCCAGTTTCCCAGTTTGACCTATCTGTTTTGTGTGATTTTCAACCTGGACGCCATGTAGAATGAAACTAAGTTAAGGCTTATAGTCTCAGTTTTTCCATAAATTGAATTAAGAAATCCCAAAAGTCAAACCATGTTTCATAGACTGTGATAAGCCTAAAATAATACTAATAATAATAGTAATAGATTAGACGAGGTACCGAGTGGGAACCTTCAAATCACATGCTAACTTCAACATCGTGTTAAAAAGGAGCTTTTGACATGACGTGAATGGCTCATATTTTCCCAGCGCCCTCCTCAGAGGTCTGAGCGATAAACACCGACAGTAAAGGAGCGACTAATCTCTGTTTCCGGCTCGGTTTATCCCTCGGCGTCTCCAGTCCGTTTTCATAAAGCGAGCGTGTTTAGCAACAGCTTGACAGGTGTCGCCTCCAGCGCACCTCCTACCCTCCTCCTCCTCCCCTTTGTCCCGTACGGAGGCTGTTTTCTGTCCCGGTGTGTGAGCTCTATAGGGGCTGCTCCTTACCGCGGCTCTTTGTGCTCTGTTATAGGGTTCAGCAGGTCGCCACGGTCCGACAGCTCCTGACAAGGCGCTGCGCAAGAAGAATGACAGGTGCGCACCCAAAGCCGCTGCCGCTGTGAAAGTATTCACCCCCTTTCAAGTTCTCTGTCGGTAGACCTCAGACTTTAATGTATCTTAAAGGGATTTTATGCGTTTGACCAACATAAAATAGTGAATAATAATGAAAGTGCAAGGGGGGGGGGGTATGCATGATTCTGGAGTTATGTTACAAATAAAAATCTGAAAAGTGTGGCATGCATTTTATTCAAGTCAAGTCAAGACTTTGTAGGATCATATTTTGCTGCCATCACAGCTGCTAGTATATTTGGGTGTGTCTACCAGCTTATTTAGATTCTAGATATTTTTTTTCTACTTTATGAAACAACTCGAGCTTAGTCTGAGTGGATGGAGAGTGTCTGTAAGTATCAGTTTTCAAGTCTTCGCTACAGGTTTAACTGTATGCCAAGGGTCATTTTCCTTCTGGAAGGTATGGTTCCTCATCCTCTATCAGGTTTTGGTTCTGCAGAATTCAGTCCTGTTAACAGATTCTCCCACCTGAGCAGTGGATCTCTGCTGCTCCTCTAGACTTACTATGGGCCTCTTGGCTGTTTCTCTGCTAAATGCTCTCCTCACTCATCCTGTTAGTAGAGAAGGACAACCATTTCTTGGTATGTTTGCAGATGATAGATGATGCTCCTTGGTCTGCCTGATGGTGTTTGTTTACTAAAAAAGGCATCACATAACAGCTTTATTCATACTGATATTAAATGACAAACAAGTGGAGACTAATTAGGTGGTTTCTGAAGACAATTGGTTGCACTCTATTTTATTTAATGATATCTGAGTATAGGGGGCGTAATACGCGCATCACGCTTTACAGATTTTTATTTAAATAAAACATTTTGAAAACATCTATCTCTTTCATTTTAAGTCAGAGTTGCATGATGCTTTGTGTTGGTGTGTCACAGGAAATCCCAATAAAATGCATTGACGCTTATGGTTCTAACACTGCACAATGTTAGTTCACAAAAATACCTTTGGAAGCGTGCAAACAACGGTCCACAGGTCTCAGAAAATCAGTGTTTCATCCAATGAAATATACTTTGTTGCTGCATGCAGGCAGCCCAGCCAGAAGCCTGTGGCAGAAGAGAGAAAGTAAGTACTCAAAGTTAATGTTTTTGTGGCTTTTAAGGTTATAGAGAGGGTCAATCACTAGATTTCTTGAACAATGTACTAAAACTAATTAACTATTTAATCAACTCATTAGTTTGAAAATCTTGTTTGATATTGAATATTCATTTAATTTTCTGAGTTGTACTCCACATGAACTTAAAAATGGGACCCCAGGTTTAGCCTCAATTTCCTTGGGTCCAGCTCCACAACATTTCTTCTATTTGGTCAGTGTTATCCTTCACTGTCCAGTCAGCTTGAGTCATAAATAAATATTGTGTCAAATGTAGTTGTAACTGCAGAATCACATGACTTTTACATACAGATTTGTTTCAAACCTGCAGAAACCTGAATTACAAATACAAGTCTTTTCTACAGGAGTACCAACTGGTTTTTACTGGGAAATTTCTCTCCCAAGCTTACAAAGCTTGCCTTACATGTACAACATAATCCTGGCCCAAATATTCTTCCATATTTCTCCCCTAATTTAAAAAGAGGTCTGTTATTAATCTAAACATACTAGCTAAAGTAACACAGTCACTCTCCCCTGTGTCACGTTGGACTTATCAGACTTGGAGGTCAAACACAAGGTTCCTCCAGGCCTTTCAGACTCCTAACTCGGAGTCAACGCTGGTTAAATTGATATTGATGCGTTTTAATTCAGTCTTCGTGACCAATGATTTTTATTTGCCTTAGAGGCACACCTCACAATTAATTAGCATTTATTACCTTTGGGCTGAAGAGTCATGACAGCTCAGCCCCTTTGAATGCTGCATACACAGCAACAATCAAAGCAGCTTTTGCTAGCAGAGTTTTAGCCATACCAGATCTGGGTGCAAACATGGGGAGTCCCTTCATAATCTCCTGTTGTGCACAGAGGTACCCAACTCCAGTGGCTTTGCACACAGGGACAACTGTAGAGGGAGCGTGTGGCCCTTGGGAGCCTGGATGCAGGTGTTGCTGCTGCATCACCAGCACCCTCTGGCGCTTCTCCAAAGATGGCCTCCAAGGACTCTGTCTGAATCATTTTAAAAGCCTGCTATACCAGCCTTCTAGGCCACAGTAACAGCGTTATCCACAACTCCATCTTTGAACTTTAAATCATGCATAACGGCCTTTTTTTCACATGAACCTGCTCAGACTTCTATTTAAATGATCTCATGCATCCACGTTATGTTGCATTACTGCTTTACTCTGTATCCTATCTCATCCAGTGACATACCCTTACATATATCTGATACACTCAATGAGGCAGTACTGCTTGATTTGTCGTTATCATTCCACGGCTCAAATTATAGTGTGCAGCTTGACCCATTTTGTATCATAATGTGAGACGCTGACATGAACGCCCGAGGTGCAGCACCGTATAATGCAATTTTATCCAAGCTGTGTTTAAAAAAAGGTTATTATAGTCAGCTTCTGTTAGGATTGCATCAGCAAGATTTTCCTTCATCTCTGCCGTCTCATGCGTGCCACTGAGAATATCAAGTATAGAAAGTTGGATCTATTGCATGCTGCAAACAGTTTTTGCATCTTTTGCCGGAAATTATTTGAAAAGGTAGGTCAAGTTCCTTGTAGGGTAATGTATACATTTTTAATGTTGTTTTATGTAAGTCTGTATGAAAAATAGAAGTAGTTTTCCTGTAGGTATTATTAGTGCGTCTGTGTTGAATTACTGTAATTTATGGTGTAGATTTTCCTCGTACTATTAGTTAATAGCCCTGCGCAGGCAATTACTGTCTTAAGTAAAAGTAGGTTAAAGCATTAACTGTGAAGTCCATCCAAGCTCTTTAAGGAGAAAGAACAACTACATAACTTCGATGAAATATTGATTTCATTCAGTGTTTACAAGACAGCTTTCAAGCTAATGATGTTTTAATCAGTTTTGGATATTTTTAGGCACCGTTGAGGCCCACAGAGTTGGCCTAAAATAAGCTACCTCTTGGAAACTTTAGAAATAAAGTAAAAATAAATCAGATCGGTCAACCTACATACACATCTAAAGACAGAGATGGGCCTCAGTCCTATTGTATTGATTAGCTTATGAGACATTAACACAGACGCAGTTGGTTACTTGTTATGCAGTAAAATGGCCTCATACTCCATTGGATGTGGTGTCTTCAGAGGTTGAGAGGGATTCAGTGGATTATTCTGGGGGTTTTCTAGTCAGCTGAGTGTGTAGTAGTTTATGTTACATCACAACAGTATGTTTTTTTGTTAGTCATGCTAAAGCAAGCTCATTTCCTGAAGAACCTGTCAGAACTGACAGCTTGGACAGGATTATGGTTCTATGATGGGATTTGCAGCGCATGTTTTAAGAATGCTCAGGAACAGTTTTGTTTACAAGGGATGGAGATGGGCTTTATGTTGGACTTGTTTGCTTCAGCTCTATTTGTCAGCAGCACAAGGCGTTGTCAAACTAAAGAAAAGCAGAAATAGGTCTCTTTCATGTCTGACAAAATGGTCAGTGTTTGTCTTACAATTTAAGATAACTCTGGAAAAGTTTGAAATCACAATAAAACAGCAGTCTTCAGGAAATATTCACTCTGTATATTTGATTTGATCATTTACATGTTAACAAAAAATATGAAATGCTTGCCTAAGGGGTAAAGTCGATCACATTTTGAGATTGTTAAATGTAAATAGTTTAGCAATATGATTATAGAGAAAGTGTTTTAATCAAACTAAATGCTAGAAATCAGTTAGTGTAAATGGCAAATAGTCACTGTATTTTTTTGTTTGTTTTGCCTTACTAGAACCAGAGGCGATATGTTTGAGCAAAGTTGATCTAAAACCTGATGATTGAGTTCACATTTGAATTTATTTTTAGTGATTAGCACAATTAGCACAGTTAATGTTATTAAAACGACAGTCTCCGTGTGTATTCCCTGGAGAATTTAGATCCTTACCTTATATCTAAGATTCCCGAAGGTCCCAGCATGTTATAAGCGCAAAACAATAAAATAGAGCAACGTTGCTGTCTTTCATTCAGACTTCCTGTTAGCTGCTGAAACTCGTGCTCTCTTTTGCTCTCTCATGGCTTGGACAGACATTCCTCAACGTGAAGAAAACATCGTTTTCTTTTATAAAGCTTCACGTCATTGATACTGAATAAACATTCAATTTTAATTCCTGCAGCAGCAGCGTTTTTACAACCTGCCTTGTATTGCTTACATTTGTTGTAATAGAAAAAAAGATATTATCATTTTACTTTAAATAAATTTAATTTTAAAGCCTGTCATAGTGATATACACATTTCTAATCTTGTTTACTTTCAAAGGTTTAACTGATTTGCTTTGGCATCTATTTATTGGGAACCTGTTTATCTCAAGCCTTTAGAAAGTCTGTAAATTGCCAGCAGCTGTTGCTGGAACACGTTAAGAAGATTTATGACCAAAAAAACCAAAGTGAATACACCTTTACACCTCGGCTGCTTTTCTTCGCCATGACTGCTCATTTGCATACATTTGAATTCTAGTCAGCCCTTTCCCTCAGCGGTTGGAGACCTTGGCTCTTACTGCTCTTTGCTTTGCTAATTTCCACACAGTCGTATAGTTGCTGCAAGCTTGGGCGTGTGAATGTATTGAAATGAATTTCAACACACATCACAATGAAAAAAAAAACATTAGATTACATTCAGTACAGCCGGGTGACTCCGGTTATATTCCGCTTCACTTCGGTCTTTACGCTTCACTTTCAGATCTGCTTTAGCGTCAAACCAGTCCTCATGCGTGCACCTGGTTGTTCATCAGGTGTGAATGAGGCTGCAGGAAGCTTGAAAGCACATTCATATTCACTAAGATTCTGGAGCTGCTTTTGCCAAGGGGGCTGAGAGAAACCAATAAAGGACTGTAAACAGGTGCAGGAGAGAGAACTGCAATAAGATGAATTTCCTCCCAGTACTCTTTTTTTTTTTTTTATGACACAGTCATTGTATTTCTTTTCTGAACCGTCAGCTTGTTTGTTTCATTAGGCTGTAAATGTATTTCATTTGTTGAAGTTCATTGCTTTTGAAAGGTCTTTTTGTGTTAATTAATGTGCTTTCCTCTACTTTAAAAAGTAATTTCTTATGTAATTGTTCTGTAATCAATTTTTACATCACGTAGCTATTAGTTAATTTGTCCTATAAGTAGTTTAGTCCTTTTTGACATGGGGACAGCGGCAAATTGATTCAGATTCCCGAGTGGACCAAATGAATGATGGCTAGAAGGTGTAATGGTGGTTAGGACAAGTGGGCAGGGATGGAGAGGGAGGAATACACAAACAGGTTGCTCTGGGGCCTGGGGGAATAACGGGGGTGGGGGGGGGGGGGGTGAAGGTAGGAGAAGGAAAGAAAAATAAGATGGAGCGACGGAGAAAGCAGAGATGGAAGGCTGGTTCAACACAGCTGAATGTAAAGTAGATCGTAGCCTGTTTCCGTCATCATCATCATTACTCCTGTCTCCTAACATAATCCACGCGCGCACGTACGCGTGCGCGCGCACACACACACACAAACACACACATGCAGGTGAATAAACGCCAGTTTTTAGGCTGTGCCAAAAACCAGCTGAGAGCTCATTTCTTATCTGGGTTTCCTCTCACAGCCAACTTCTCCTCTATCTACCCGGGCTTTCAGCATTCAGCTCCTCTTGTTCACTTATCCATCAATCTGCTCCCCTTCTCCAACGTGTCCATTTCCCCTTTAGCTTCATCACTTACCTCCTCAAAAAGACAAAGCGCACTCCATCCTGCAGTTTTCTCTACGTTTCCGGCAAATTTAGTCCCGCGTCTCTCTCTTCTCCAACATCAAGTCTCTTTCACTTCGTCTCTGCCTCTAACACTCACTCACTCACTCACTCACTCACTCACTCACTCACTCACTCACTCACTCAACCTCCATCACCCCTCCCTCTCTGAGCCTTTCCTCCATCCCCTGACACCTCACGCTCTCCTCCTCCTCCTCAACCTCCTCCTCCTCCGTGTCAACTTACCGTCCCTCCTTCCATCTCGCCCTTTTTTCTCTCTGGATGTAGTTGTATAACTTATCACCCTGATCTCCTTCCCCACTCGATAATTGGTGTGTGTCAGCAGCAGATGCAAGCCTGCTTTATTTAGCGGCTCAGTATTAGCTATTCCAATTAGTCATCTAATACCAGTAAGAAGAAGAAACTGTTGGCCTCCACGTACTGGAGCGCTGTGGGAGAAGATGTTTGCTGTGCACCAACAACTGCGCCCGGCTTCTTCCTCTGCCGCGCGACCAGGCAGAGGGTGCTTGTGGGTATTAACAGATGGCGAAACTCTTTCCCTTGAGTATCGGCATTATTCTGCCTCTCTCTAATTAACTAGGTTTCAGTAACAAACCTTTGGGTTTGCTGTCCCCATGGTTACCCTAACACTGAACCGTGGCTGGCTGCATTTGTATGTGCGTGTATGTGTGTGACCGCGGGTGAGTGCTGTGTTTGTGCACACACTTCTTGGTGTTTGCAGCCTCCCATGTGTGTGTGGGTTTCGTCTCTATCCCTGCGTGATTGTGCATGCACATGGAGTACCTTACTTGCTTTGATGCCTTTGTTTCCCCCTTTGGTTCTGACTCAAGCACCTATGTATCTGTGCAGAGAAGAGCAGCATTAAATAGGATCATTGCACATTTATCAAAGGTCTTTTGTACCCTGGAGCAGACAATCTTAATAATTTTATAATCCTATGAATAATGATTATAAGGGAGATTTAATTATAATGGTTTTTGTGACAGGAAAGGTAACGGTAGAATTTGGAGTTAGTTCACCTTCAATGAGGCAGGATGTTGGGACTTTTTATTACAGCTTTTTTTAACCTCCTGAGGGAGTCAACTGTGAATATGTACCCAGTCCTACTACACCAAAGGACAGCTAAGCAGTCAATTCAGCATTTAGAGTGTCAGCCGGTTTACATCACACTGAGGTAAAGTGGAGAGGAGCATTAGGAAGGAAACTTCGGTGATTTTTCAACTTAGGCTCTATTTACACTTAGATTTGGGCTCAGAGTATGATAATGCATTGGAGTGCTCGCTAGTTCACCAAAATGAGTGAGAGCACCATGGATGGCATTTGCTAAACAGCTTCAGTGTAATAGCAAAGTCACTCATGTGTGACAGAATAAAACGGCTCATATTTGCAATGGACAGGCTCAGATTGTTATGGACTTTCTGACAACATAGAAAAGATCTGTGTATGAATACAGCTTTTTTTTTCTTCCCAGTTTCACCTCTTTCCATCCTGGTTCAGTCACCCCTTTCAGTGGATGTCCAATTTGCACAGAACACCAGCTACAATACACTTTACATGCAATTATCATGGGCATGAATGTCAAAATTATATTGGCATGTTAATGTTTCATTTAAACTGCTCTTTTTTCCAGGTGCTGTGCAATAATATACTAACGTTATTTAATATTTAATATGTAATTAAATAACTTTTGGTCTGTCAAGTACTTTCCTGTGAATACCAGCCCGATATGGCGGTGGTATTACTACAATAGATGAGTGATTCGAGCTATTGCATTATTGAACAGCAAACTCTGCACACACATGGAATAAATTCACAACAACTTCTCCTTAAAATATAAGAGTTTATTCACCGAAACTCTAAGTTAAAAATATTTTAACTAAACTCCTTACTAGGCTAGAACAGTTCAACTAAATCTACCAGGCAAAATGAAGGAATAAAGAAAACTAATGAACTATATACAAATGAAGGAACAAGGGGACCAAGATAAGAACCAAGGTTTATCTTGAGGATTTTGAAAATGAGGTCAAATTACTTTTAAAACTAATTAAGGACAGAAAATGGTATGTCTACAAGCAACCATTCACATGCAAAATTCGAAAGTAAGTAACATATTTTTGATAAAATAATATTTTAAAGAATGATTTGCCAAATAAGAAATAAATAACCTTTTTGGATAATTGATTCTTAATGTTGTTTAATTCAGCTACTATTATCTTTGTCAAATAATATTTAAGTAAATGATATTTGCCATATTAGAAATAAATTTTGGACAACTGATCTAATGTTACTTTAAGTAGCCATCACATGGAGTAATGGACTGATAAAATGGCAGAGAGGAACGTCTATGGATTCTCATAAGATGACAACGAGCCATATGTAAATTAGCGGTTTTGGCTAACAAAGAACGAGGCGAGTTATGTGGCTGCCACTTTAATAGTTGCTAAAATACACTTAGGTTTGACGTATTAGAGAATCATGTGATAGCGATGTTTTGGTGAAATAATTGCAATGCCAATAAGTTGTGATAAACACATACATGTCTTTTTCCTTTCTCTTGTTATTAGAGTGCTAACAACACTCTTTGACCTTTTGGAGCACCATCCTCTCTGCCAGATGTGGGCATCTACTGCAAAGAGACTTCATCCAACAGGCTGAAAATATTATTGGCATGCAAACAATGGATTCATGACACATGAATATAATAGCCAGCAATTATTGCTTTCCAAACAGCTATTTTCTGTAATAATATTGCATTGTCAATTTGTTGCTCTGAGTCCAAGTCCAGTCCTAGTTTAAAACCCCCATCCTGACTAATAAGAAGTAGTTAAAAGTCCTTATCCACATCATGGTAAAGCATCCTAAAACATTCAGCATCACGTATTTAAAGATTTATGTGATCGTATGCATACATTTGATTTTACATGTGTAGTTCCAAATGTGTGTGGATGGAAGAAAATCCACCTTTCCAACCAGTTTAGCTTTTAGAAATGCATGAAAGATGTTTGTTGTAAGCTCATTCGACCTTTGATACCTAATGGTTCGTATAAATCAACTGTATGCCAAAATGAAGGCTCATTAATTCTGGTTAGACTTGAAGCCTCATTTATAACGTTCATGAACTTATGAAATGTGGCAGGAAAGGGTCGTAACTACAGGTTAGGGTCTATAGAAACATTGTTGCTGGGAGAAAGTGCACCTGTGTGGAAACTGATTTTCACAAGCATTTTAAGTATAAAACAATGAATCTGAATGTTGTAAGTTTCAGAACACTGTGTTAACACCTGTGCGTATTACTGCATGATGGATGCCGCGGCACTGAAAAACTGTAAATGTAAGAACCTCAGTTTGCGTCTTAGATACATTTCTTGTCTTGGCTTTCCTTTCATTTCCTGGTCTTGATTCATCACACAGTGCTAAAAATCATCAGGTTCTTTTGTATGCTCCAACATGCACTGAGCGAACGTTTGTGTTGAACATGGTGAAGTAGAGAGCAAAGTGTCAGGCTGATCCACAGGTGCTCATTTCCATGTGGACTTTGATTCATAAAGGAAACTTTTCTTTAAGACATGCATGCATACACCTTTAAAAATCTCATTATTCTTTTTAGAACATGATGTTCTGAGCTTGTTAGTAAGAATGTGTTTGAACTGTTTCTTAAAATAAGAACCTACCTTGACCAGTATTTTTTTGCATCATAATGGTCCTGTCACATAGGGATAATAGAAAAGACTCATCTTGCTTGTTTAATTTTATTTCTACAATATTTATCCCGTTTTATACTTTATTTTTTAGACTAAAGGTTTGTTTTTTTCCAGTTTTTATATTGTCATTTTCCGTTTTTTGCAAGAGTTCAGAAAAGCTGAAACAAAGTGATATTTATTTGTTTTTTGTTTTTTTAGAAATGGCTCCATATACAGTTGAGACCAGATATTTACATACACAGATTAAATTGTTCCTGTTTTAGGTCAGTTAGGATTACCAAAATGATTTCTATTTTGTAAATGCCAGAATAACTAGGGTGTTTTTTTTAGTTTTTTTTTTTTTTAGTTTTTTTTCAAATTCAGAAGTTTGCACACATTTCTTTAGTACTTGGCAGAATTGCCTTTGAAACTGTATGACTTGGGTCAAACGTTTTGTGTATCACTTCACAACCTTCTCACAAAAGTTCACTGGAAATTTTGAATTTTGCGTGTTATGAGTAATTTCTTTAGATCTTTCCATGAAGTCATGCAAGGAAGCAATGCATTTATGGTGTTTTCTTAAACTTACATGCATGGCTGTGCTTGCATTTACCTGAAATGTTGTGAATGAACCTATCAGAAGCTTACAGAGACACTGAATTGTTTAAAGCACTTACATAGCACTCTCTAAAGAAGTATACACTGAGCGTCTAAGTAAATTTCTGGTTTTACCTGTATGTTTTCTTTGTTTCCTCCAGCTGCCTGTTTATTAATGGTGAGCTGGTGTTTATGTGCATGCAGACCTCAGTGGAGGCCCTTTTCATAATGTTGTTGTATACTTGTAACAGTCTCTTTGTAGCAATAGTAAAGGAATGCAGCTCTTTTAAGTTACAATTAGTTAACCTTTGTTACTACTCTGAGGTTGATGAGTGCGTCCTTTTTTATTCCATGGCATTTTCAGCAATGTCTGTGTCCAAGAAATGGAAAACAAATGCCAGCTTTTTCCTTTAAGAGTTGAGCAAGCTTCGGACTAAGTAGGTCATGGTGCTGTCCAGTTATATCTGAAGGTAGCAGTGTTTACAGAAGTCATAGCCTCTTCATGGTGTTGTCAGGCTGCTTTCTTGATGTCTATCCAAGTCTTATTCTGTATGCCTTTGTTGTGTTTATTCCTAGAGCCCTAAGAGTGCCACTCCTTAGTCTTTCCTCCAAAGACGTATGATTTTTGCTAAACACAAAACAACACTGCACATAAAAGCGCACTTGCTGTGTAAAGTGGTCATGTCTGCCATTTTATGGCCTTTTGAAGTGTTTGTGGTTTTATTTCTAAAGACCTCTTTCTAATCATAACACCTTTTGCTCTTATAAGTGGCCCTGAACAGCAAATAACATTTCAATGTAAAATATTACTCATCAGGTTTTGTTTTCAGTTCCTTAAGAAATCAAAAGGAGGAATTCATGATGACCTTAGGACTGAGAGAATATCTGTCTCTTTATGGGCCTTCTGAACTAAACACAAGATGAGTGATAGTATAGGACAAGTTGAACATCCGTTCACGGTAATTGCCGGGGCGCACAGTACAAAAGTAGGTGAAAAAACACACATTCCCACATCATGAGAGAACCGCTGCTCTCATTTAATACTAGTGACAGAAAAATTCTGGCGTTCAGTCTGAGTGACGATACTGCAGCGAGTATTAGACACACAAAAAAGAAATCTAATTTCCCGTCTCTGGGTTTCTTTTCTCTCCACATGTCACATTAGAGTGAAGCTATTCACTTTTAAGACATTTATATTACATATTCAGAGATTTTAGGAGCTGTGAAATTGGAAATTTGTTCAAAACTTTAGAAAGCCTGGAAATTATCAACGTCAGTTTAAGTAAAACAGGAAGTATGATCAACATGTCCAAACCAATATGGGATCAGTATTTTGTTTTATAGATATAGACATATAGATTTGTTGGCATCTCTGGTGAAGATGTGTAAGAAAACGCAGAAATGTATTCCCTAACTGAGAATTTTAGGAAAATACACCCTTTAATTTGAGGACATTTATGCAGTCTGGTAAAAAGAAAAAACCAACCAACTCTTCTCCTGAGAAATTATTGCTTTTAACAAAATCACTAGTGGTAAAATTAATGGCTCCCCTGCTGTCAATTCTTTGTGCAGCCCGGTTTTGCCAAGAGGATAGCACTTGCTTTTCTCTTATTACATTTCATAAGCTTGGAGAGTAGAGAGGGATTTCTGAACATATCACCTTGTACAATGTCTGCAGATGATCCAGATGTGTGGGTCTTCTTATGCTGTCTTCTCTTCAGATCATCCCACTTATTTTCTGTAGGATTTAGGTTTGGAGATGCGATGGCTATGGAAGAAAGCTCATTTCGTAATTGGTCAACCATTTCTGTCTTGATCTGGGCATCTCTTTTGGATCATTAATCTGATGAAAGGCCTAATATAGGTCCATGTTCAGTTTGCTGGCAGAGGCCAGCAGATGTTTATTGAAATAGACCTGGTATTTCAGTGGTGCCATGGACTCCTACAAGGTTCCACAGGGCCTTTGGTAGAGCAACAGGCTCACAGCATCACAGATTTTCCACAATACTTAACAGTGGCCATGAGATGTTTTCCATATACTAATTCTTTGTATCTCGTCAGACCCACCTGCAGTATTTTTTTAAGACAACTTAAATCTATTACTTCATCACAATGCTGCATATCTGCCTTTCAGTGCGACAGGAAGACAGTGTGTCGAATATAACCCTGCAGTATTAATGATATGCTCATCAGCAAAGCCACGCCATAGATTGTTTGGATTTATGAGAGATTTCTGCCATATGAGCGCCAGAGTTCTCACAATCCATATCCATTGCACCACTGCTACAGAATGTACACAACTGTGACCTGGATTTTGCAGCGATGACCCATTAACAAACTCAAGCACCACATTGCAAACGCTGTGAATGTGCTGATGATGATTCTCTCACCTTGGGATGCTGGATGCTTGAAACTGAAAATGAAAAGATTTTTTTCTCATTGTATGCAGCTGTAAACAAATAAAAAGTGGTATTTCTTTTTAAATTGGCTTAAATATATATTTATTCCTAAAAGTGCTCACGTTTTCTTAACATCTGCTTTGTAGAAATAACTAAAATCCTTACTGCTTGGAACAACTTTTTATGTGTATAAAAATACTCCTTGTTGCATTAGTATATTTTACATTGGTAGATATATGTAGTGTTGTGAAAAGTAAACAGATTCTTTCTGTTTTGCTTTTTTTACACTTAAATATTTGAGCTGATCAAGCAGTTTTTAATACCAGACATAGATAAATTGATTAAATACAACAATCAGTTTTCAAATGATTCTTTTTAATAAAAAAACCAAAAAAACTACTTGGCCCTATTTATAAAGGAAATTGCTCCCTAAACCTAATGGTTGTGCCACCAGCTACCATAAAGCATCTTTTACATCACTAAGGAGTAATTTTGGCCCACTCTTTTTTGCAGATTTTTTTTTAATTCAGCCACATTGCAGGGTTTTCGAGCAAAACTTGGCTGGTTTAAGATCAGTTGGATTCAGGTTTGGACTTCGACTCGGCCACTCAGAAAATGTTTTTTTCATTTGTTTTTAACCACAAGACCCTACAACTTCACCTTACTACACGTAAGTTAAAGGTCACAAACTGATGGCTGAACATTTTACTTTAGGATTTTTATGATATCTAGAAAGCAGAATTCATGGTCTTATCATTAACAGCAAGTTATCCAGGTCTAGAACTGAACTGGAACATCTAAGCACCCAGGACTATCACATTACCACCACCTTTCTTTAGATTGGAACATGATGTGGTGTTTTTGAGATCTCAAGGCCTGCTTTATTTTGCGAGATAGTTTTTATTAATTAATTTCTTCATTCAGGCCTGAGCGTGGCTAGTCAGGTATTACTCTGCTTTCAAACAAAAAAAACCTGATAACAAATAATTTGTGATTTAGCAAGGTTGGTAATTACTTTTTCAGATACGGCCATGTTGGCTTTGATAACTGATTTCTCTTATTGAAGTAATTAGAAAACTGCATTTTGTATTTACTCTGGTTACTTTTGTCTGAAACTAAAATGAACTTGATGATTTGAAGGCAGAAGAAATCTGTGAGGGGTTAAATACTTTTTCACAACTCTGTAGCAAGAATACACATCTTTAGCTCAGCGCCCTGCAGTTTTACTATCTGCGAAGGCTTTCTCTTTGTGTTTTGCCTTGTTTAATGGATTGTTGCCATTCAAACAGACATGAAATGTGGCAAAGGGAGCAAGGAAATGGCATGCAGTGCAGACCCAGGTGGCCAGTTGTGCAAGTGGTACTCATCTGTCAGAGGTGTTTTCATCCATGTGGTCTGAGCTCTCAGCCTCTCTACATACAGGTCCTTCTCAAAATATTAGCATATTGTGATAAAGTTAATTATTTTCCATAATGTCATGATGAAAATTTAACATTCATATATTTTAGATTCATTGCACACTAACTGAAATATTTCAGGTCTTTTATTGTCTTAATACGGATGATTGTGGCATACAGCTCATGAAAACCCAAAATTCCTATCTCACAAAATTAGCATATTTCATCCGACCAATAAAAGAAAAGTGGTTTTAATACAAAAAACGTCAACCTTCAAATAATCATGTACAGTTATGCACTCAATACTTGGTCGGGAATCCTTTTGCAGAAATGACTGCTTCAATGCGGCGTGGCATGGAGGCAATCAGCCTGTGGCACTGCTGAGGTCTTATGGAGGCCCAGGATGCTTCGATAGCGGCCTTTAGCTCATCCAGAGTGTTGGGTCTTGAGTCTCTCAACGTTCTCTTCACAATATCCCACAGATTCTCTATGGGGTTCAGGTCAGGAGAGTTGGCAGGCCAATTGAGCACAGTTATACCATGGTCAGTAAACCATTTACCAGTGGTTTTGGCACTGTGAGCAGGTGCCAGGTCGTGCTGAAAAATGAAATCTTCATCTCCATAAAGCGTTTCAGCAGATGGAAGCATGAAGTGCTCCAAAATCTCCTGATAGCTAGCTGCATTGACCCTGCCCTTGATAAAACACAGTGGACCAACACCAGCAGCTGACACGGCACCCCAGACCATCACTGACTGTGGGTACTTGACACTGGACTTCTGGCATTTTGGCATTTCCTTCTCCCCAGTTTTCCCCCAGACTCTGGCACCTTGATTTCCGAACGACATGCAGAATTTGCTTTCATCCGAAAAAAGTACTTTGGACCACTGAGCAACAGTCCAGTGCTGCTTCTCTGTAGCCCAGGTCAGGCGCTTCTGCCGCTGTTTCTGGTTCAAAAGTGGCTTGACCTGGGGAATGCGGCACCTGTAGCCCATTTCCTGCACACGCCTGTGCACGGTGGCTCTGGATGTTTCTACTCCAGACTCAGTCCACTGCTTCCGCAGGTCCCCCAAGGTCTGGAATCGGCCCTTCTCCACAATCTTCCTCAGGGTCCGGTCACCTCTTCTCGTTGTGCAGCGTTTTCTGCCACACTTTTTCCTTCCCACAGACTTCCCACTGAGGTGCCTTGATACAGCACTCTGGGAACAACCTATTTGTTCAGAAATTTCTTTCTGTGTCTTACCCTCTTGCTTGAGGGTGTCAATAGTGGCCTTCTGGACAGCAGTCAGGTCGGCAGTCTTACCCATGATTGGGGGTTTTGAGTGATGAACCAGGCTGGGAGTCTTAAAGGCCTCAGGAATATTTTGCAGGTGTTTAGAGTTAACTCGTTGATTCAGATTTAGGTTCATAGCTCGTTTAGAGACCCTTTTAATGATATGCTAATTTTGTGAGATAGGAATTTTGGATTTTCATGAGCTGTATGCCCAAATCATCCGTATTAAGACAATAAAAGACCTGAAATATTTCAGTTAGTGTGCAATGAATCTAAAATATATGAATGTTAAATTTTCATCATGACATTATGGAAAATAATTAACTTTATCACAATTTGCTAATATTTTGAGAAGGACCTGTATACTCATGCAGGTATTTTTCTTTATCTCCATCTCTTTCATAGGATTATTTTCAGTCAGCAGCTTCACTGTCCTGAACTTTATCTGCTCTGCAATCAATGTTACATATGTTCATTTAGTATTTAGAGGCAGTGTTTCATTTAGCTCAGCAGTGAGATCTTTTTCCCTATTTAGAACTTAATTAAGGGGTTTTTGGTAGTGCCAAAAACCTCTTAACCTCACAAAAATGGCTTCTTGACACTTACTTCATTACCATAGACAGCAGTGTTTAAAGCTGAACTAAATATAGTAATGACAATAACATAATCTCCATGACGGTCAATGCTCCCAAGATAAACTAAGTATATTCTTGCTGCTTCCAAAGGAGGAATGAAGAGGCGAGTTGCTGCTAAATAAACACAGCTAATGAACTGATCATCAGTGAGAGCATTTCTGTAAAAGCAAGGAGGCTAGGCAGTTTGCTACCCCGCAGCGCACAGGTGGGTGTTAGCACAATGTCAGTCAGGAAAGTCATCAGCAATAACTCTAGAGAGGCAACTGTCTTTCTCTATCAATATTTTAAAGTAATTTCCAGAGTGTTTAAAGTCCATCATTCCACTATAAGATAAATTGTGCAAATTCACATCAAGGTAGGACTATACAATAAACAGAGAAGTAGCAAAAACTTCACATTTCACTTTACTGGCCTCAATTATCATGGTAAATATTGGATGATTCAATAGTTCACGTAGAAAAACTGAACAAGTGTAGCACCCTCCACAAAGATCTGATGTGTAAAAACTCCTAATCCAGATGTCGACTCATCTGTTCATTGGTGTATGAATATGTGAGCATTGTGAATGTGACTCTAGTGTAAGGTGATCTGAGTGTCTGCATGACTAAAAACATACTATATAAATTCAGTCTATTCATCTGTCTTACTTGAATTACATGCTTTCTTGTCTTTCCAAGCCTAAAAGTACCTAAAAAGTATAAATTAAAACTTGCTTCATTTACTTTTATTTGATGGGAAATGTTAGTAGTTTCTGATTATTTTGTTAGGTTATTGGTTATTTTTAACATGGATTCTTTTTCAACTGAATAAATTTTCTGAATATGTTTTTCAGAGTGAGATTTTGCTTTTTCAGAAAAAAAAAAGAAAAACAATTTCAAGTTGTTTACAGATCTCCTCCAGGACTGTGGAGGGCATTATGTGTTTTTGTTTGGAAAGGGTGCTGTGTCTCTTCTGCTTAAAAAGAAAATGGCAGCTTGCAAAAATTTGTCTGAATGAACCACACGACCTCTGGAGCAATGTCCTTTAGACAGATGAGACCAAAGTAGAGATGTCTGGCCTTAATACATATTTCAAACCAAACCAAACACAGCATATCAACAGAAACCCCTCATACCCACTCAGCCTTGGATGGACTGTGATCTCCTGTGTACACCAAGGTATTCTAGAGTCAAACATGAGCCTGTCTGTCAGTTAGCTGAAGCTTGGTCAAAATTGGGTTTTTATATATTTAGACGTTACCAAGATCCGAAAAGTGGCAGTAAATCAACAGCAGAATGCCTGAAAAAAAATTGGGATTCTATTGTGGGACCTGAAGAAAGCTGTGCAGAAATGAATATCTGCAAACCTCAATGAACTCAGACAATGATGTAAAGGAGATTGGGCCAGAAACTTTCCACAGCATGGTGACAGACAGAAAACGACTACTTTTGGTTACTGATTCTAAAGGTGCTCTATAAACTATTGGATCATGGGTTGCACTTAGCTTTCTCATTGCTCTATGTTTACATTTGAGCTCCACCAGAGCCAAATTATCTCATTCATTAAATTTCTACAGGTATTTAGTTTACCTTAAAATACATCTTATGGTAGTATGACAGTTTATGACACCTGGGACTGTTGAGCATGTTTTCATTCTTGCATAGATATAAACTTTGGATGTTGCTTTTGGTTCCAAAACCCTACGTAGTGACGTGCAGCTTACGGATCCAAACTTACAATGTCCAAATCTGTCATTTACATTGTTTTTAATGGTATAAATGGGGAGTAAAGTAGTGCATTTGGTTGCTTTAAGCCAGGAATCTCCTGATCGAGTGAATTAGACAGTACTACTGAAACAGACAGCCTTTAAGTGAAATAAAGACAAGTTTCCTGTGTTAACAACGGATGAGTGATAACTATTTTAACAGCTGGTGTTGCTCAAGTAAATTTGAAAGATCAATGTGACAGGTTTACCTTTTAATGATGACACCCAGGTTTAATTTAAACTGATGAAGGGACTTCATTTTACATTAAAAGCCACATGCAGTTTTTACGTACAACTCGTGCAAAACCTGCTCTTTGAAAGGCAGCCTAGTCTCTCTGTGCACCATGTTGTTCAGAGGCAACATGTGATTATTAGAACTGAGGAGATGGTCACAGGAAACAGAAAAGATTTGGCAGGGTCTTTTGGTCTCTAAGGCTAAAATGTAATCTACGAGCTACATAGAGTTCACATCAATGCCATGTATGAGTGTGTCACTGATGCAATTCTGTGTGGATTATGCCATCACAACCTTAATAGTGAGGTTTCTTCCCAATAGGAACCCTGGATCACCTGAAACTGAAGGAAAATTCAGGAATGGAGACAGGGAATTATTGATCGGTAACTAATGGAAATGAAAGAACATTAGAGACTGCAAGAAGGCTTTCAGGATGAAGTTGGAGAGCAAAATTCAGCAGAACAGTGCTAAAGATGTATAGTCACGGATGAAGATTATCACACGCTTTAAGCAGAAGGAAGATAGAATTGATAGAAATCTGGATAAAGCCAGTGAATTAAACATGTTTTTCATTTGGTTCAGTTCAAGAACACATTCATCATCTTCCTCTTCTACCAACAGCCTAACAGACTTCCAATCCTCCTATGACCCAAAGCTTTCCGTTCAGACCTCATCTGCCTTGTTTTCAACCTTGGTTATGTATCCTGCTGGTACTCCATAGCTGTCTCTAACCAAATCAGGAGATGCCGGTGCTGCATGTTCCCCTCACCTGCCTGCATGTAGCGGTTAGAGTCACCTGGGGAGACTTACCTAGAACAAGGCTGCAGGTCTAGACGATATCAGCATCAAAGTTCTGAAGGGCTATTTAGACCAGCTTCGTGAGATTCTCCAGGACCTCTTCAACCTTAGACTGACAGAAGGTTGCTGTGCTGTGGAAGCATCCCTGCTTTGCTCCAGTGCCAGGTGGTTACCAGCACAGGAGCACCACAAGGAACCGTACTCTCACCATTCTTTTTCACTCAGACGCCCAATATAAGTTAGAGTAAGAAATACTGGGATGAGTCTGCAGTTGTCGGGTTTATCAGAGATGGGCAAGGTAATGGCTCTGTGAAGAAACATAGATTGTTCGAGTTACTACATTAAAGTTTTCTTTGGGATTAATAAAGTCATTTTGAACTGAAAAAACTAAAGCTCTTCCTTGTGTCTGAGCTTCATGTTATCTCCTTCTGTCAGATTTGTCTCTCAACTCTCAGGAATTTACA
The DNA here is from genome assembly GCF_021462225.1 of Girardinichthys multiradiatus. NCBI lineage: Eukaryota > Metazoa > Chordata > Actinopteri > Cyprinodontiformes > Goodeidae > Girardinichthys > Girardinichthys multiradiatus. The sequence continues at coordinate 30,816,951 of NC_061815.1, read as the reverse complement.
CCATATAAGGAATGTGGTGTTTTAAACCTGCTCAGAAGGGAGTAACCCAAAGCTAGATTTTGATCTGGCCTGTTTGTAAAGCATGCAGCTCATCAGCACTGGATGAGTTGAAGAATTATGAACCACAACTGTTTTACATCTAAATTAGATTGAATTTTCTCCATCTACAAATTCTCAGACTAGCTGTGCAGCTTTTTGCTGGAGTTTTCCTACAAGAGTATTAAAATGTATTTCAAGGCAAAAAAGCAGCTATTTACCAGTAATGAGGCAGTGCAATTTGAAGTTTGAATAATAATAAATAATCAAATTACATGTGTGGATTTAGCTGTTCTTCCTCCAGCCTTAAAACCAAGTTTCCTGATGCAGCACACAGTCCGGCACAGTGCCCACTGGCAACTGGCAACTAAAATGAGGGAAGCCCCCTGTGTTTTCTGACACAACTTTCTGACTGCCTCTCACATGATTACTGATCAGCATATACTACGGTCACATCAGTAAGAATGTGAAGCAAAAGCAGCAAAACAAAAACCAAAATAACATGATTTGGATGGGTTTTTGGTCAGGTTTGAGTTTACTGAAGGCACTGTAGATGTCCCCAGGCTAGTGTTGCTGACTCCACGCGTTTTTGGTTATGTGGGTGAGAAAAACACTTGTGTATCACATATGTTAAAAGCATCCACAGCCAGGCTTATCACCCTGGCAGCAGTTTACACTTTTAAAGCTGTGCAGTGACATGATACAAGTAGGGAAGGGTAATGATTGGGCGCACACTGGCCGACTAAGCTACAAGCATTATTTCAGTCTGTAAAACAAGCTTATTATCCTGGTATTGTATTCAAGCTGCAGTCACCTTTTTGTTATTTGTAAGAAAAGCTTCGTTAAGAGGGACTTTTCAATGACAAATGACAAAAAAAAAAAAGACAAATCAAGCCATATTGTGTCTCTTTTTCCTCCGACTGAATTGTTTGTAATCCTTACGACTGGAGACACTGCAGGAGTTTATTCATTAGCTTCGCAGGCAGTGGAGTTAGCCTCTAATGATGTGCTGTGCCCCTCTGTTCTCCTTGATAAGATTTAGAACCTTCTGGTTCTTATTCTAGCCATCAAATCAAGGTGCCTGCACCAGAAATGCCACTTGATTAAAATTAACTCAGTGATTGCCTATAAACTGGAATTACAGTGAGCTGTGGAAGAGATTGGAGTGATCAGGGCTAATCCCGATAAGAAGTCCTGAAACATATTACATAATGGGGGAACTGGGTAAATGTGGAGAAACAGCTTCAGCTTTATTCCTTAATGTAAAATGTCCGAAAAATATTCTATTCTTTGGAGATTCTAGTCACCAACAAGTCTAAGGATTAAGTTGTTGTTTTCAGTAGCTTTAGCTGGGTTACGTTCAGGACATGAATAAAATTACTGCATTTAGTAGAGTTGCCAAATAGATATAACCGCAATTGTCTTCTCAATATCGATGTGTGCAATATCACATTTGCAAAGGACAGCTTGGAGGCAATATTTGGAGGGCTTTTCTATTTCTGGTGCAATGCTCAAAAAATACTTCTTGACAAGAATATTTGTTGCCCTTTGGGTCCACTCTCACTATCCTTTATGCCAATACCCCGGTCTTTCGGGTCAGAAAACTCAGTGAGATATGTGGGGACATTGTGATGATTGAAACAAAACTGAGGGGAGCTACGAATATGGGTTAATCACAGCTGATATCACAAGTCATGTAGGGAATAAAGTAAATACGTGAAGAAGGGGCTCTGGTCAGATTAGACCAAAATGACACTTTTTGGCTTTCTAGCAAAATGACAAAAAACTGAATCTGTACACCCTGAACACACCATCCTCGTGGTGAAACAGGGTGCAACAACACACCGATTCCTTTACTAATGATACATCAACACTATACTAAACTTAATGTTATTATTATAATGAGAACTGAAACTAGCCGTTATTGTCAGTATCGATAAATCCAGCAACTGTATGTGTAGATACAGGTGATGGAAAACTCAGGATGAAGGTGTAAATAAGGACTAACCTGAATGAACCAAAGGTTCAATTAAAAATAATAAAACCCAACAACAACAAAGACTTTTGTAGCATACCTGATGTATGTTGTTTGGTATAAAATGAGAAAACACGCTGGAAGGCTGCTGTGAGAACTGTATCTTCCTCATGTCAACTCTGTGACCAGCCGAGCACATTTTTTGGTACATTCTGTGAAAAACCCAATCAACAGGGCAGCATCAGCCAAGGCAACATGACATACGTACTTTGTGCCTGTTGGTAACAAGAACTGAGCTGTATGAAGCTTGCTCATGACTGTGTATGCTATGGTCATGTTAATGTTTATAACATGGCAGCATGAGGCTCTGCCTACCCTTCCTTTTTCTTTCTTTCTATAATAAATACAAAAAATTAAATAAACTAAATAAACTGGTTTCATTACTGAATTTCTGCCATAAGATACATCATCTCAGGAAGTTTCTGGACAGTTGTTGAACTGAAAAAAATAAAGCTCTGGTTGAGGACTGAAATCAAGACTAAACAAAGTCTGCGAGCTTATGATCTCTCCATCATTTTCCCCTTATATGACTAATAATGCAGAAAAATAAATTGCATTAAGTATTGTTGTCAGTCACAAATACAGTACTGTGACAACACTTTAAACCACCTCTAATTTGTTTCTAATTTGTCTGTAAAGGTTTGCATTGTGACTCCGGCTTCTGGTTCTGTCCAGCCCTCAGCATATTGAGAACATATTGTGCAGTGTGTAGTTAAGGAAGGTCCAAAGTAGATCTTTAGGAATCACTTTGATGCTACTAAAATACTATTTTTCTGTCTATTCAGCTGTGATATCTTTTGATTTTGTTTGTATTTGACTAAACAAGAACAAAATGTGTTTAAAGGTTTGGTCTAAACATGGTTCGTTGGTAAATTGGTTATGTAAAAACAACACTGGTTCATCCCTTGAGTTTAGCATTAACTACGTCTGTGCGGTGATGCGCTTTAACTTTTAATGCTCAAACCTCATATAGATTGTTTGAAAATAAAAAATAATAGATTAGTTTGGACTTGTTCACAAAGAGGGAGAGGGATAAAAAAAGGTTTGCATGGACAATCTGGAGAAAGGTGGTGCATAATGGAAGCATGTCAGGTAGTAGCTCATTGACCTTTAAAGAAGCAGCTCACCTGGTCAAGGTGGAAGAAATCATGAAGAAAAAAGGACGTGAAGATCTTGAAAGAAAACCTAAAGCATTCATCAGAAAAACTAGATCTAGGTCACTTCTGCTGCAGTGTTTTTGGCAGCCATCTTAGTTTTAGTCTTAGTCTTTTTGTTTTCATTCAAATGGATCATATTGAAAATAAGTCCACAGATCCTCTCGTGGTTCCCTTTGTAGAATGTGCCGCGACCCCCATGGTCCATCAATGAATCATGAACTGGTGGTGGTGGTGGGCGTGACCAAACAAGGATAGGATGGAGCGGCACTGCTGCTTTTTAGCTGCCAGATTACATGCACAATAGGCACAAACGTTATGCATTTTGAAAGTCTGACAGACCACCCACTAAAATGTTCGTCTAGTCTTGTCCACTAAAACTCACACACGTCTCGTCATGTTTTTGTCATCCAAGAGCCATGTTTACCTAGTCATCGCCTTGTTATCGTCATGAAAAAAGGGTTGCCTTAATTTTGTCATCATTAACGAAACAACACTGTTCTGCTGATAAAGAACTACCTCCAGAATAACAAAATGACCTCCACAAAGACGTGACTTGAATCCCGTCCCTGAATCTGTGGGGTAAACTGAGGATAAGGGTCCATGCCAGAAGGCCATCAAATGAGGAGGAGCTTGAGAAGAACACACTGGGACTCCTCAGGGTCAGGCTGGTTGAAAACAGCAAATACCTGCAGAAAACAAGATCCAAAAATGAATAGAGGCATTAAGGGGACTAATAACTTTGACCCTGTTAGCTTTTGTTTTGTGTATTAATTTAATCTGTGTTAAAAGTGAAATATTGTAAGCATCCAAAACACACCTAGGATGTTTGAAAAAGTTGTTAAAAAGTTTGTATAAGTACACTTTATTCCAACATGTTCCCTTGTTCTTGTGTTGACTGTTATACTTAATTCATGTTTTATAATGTGTGTGTTTGTGTGCCTGTGTTGATTATCGCTTTGCTGCTGTTGCACATTGAATTTTCTTGCAGATGGTCAAGGAAAGGATTTTTATTTTCCATTAAAGAGGACTTATGATGTTTGCTGGGTTTACAACTTAAATTGTTATTTCTCAGGAGGAGGAAAAAAAGGGATGTTGACAATATTGATAAAATTAGGTATATAAGTTTTGGGATAAGATGGATTCACCATGTTAAGAACAAGCTGCAGACGCAGGCAGTAGCCACCAATCCTGTAATGTGAAGATGTTGATTTATTAGTTGATTTATATGAAAATCTGTTATGCCGTTGCACCTTTTTGAGTCATCCTGTAAAATCCATTTAATGTGTCTGACTCTGTATAGTTCAGTCATGTTCATTGGCTCTTCTTTTCTCTCTCTTCCAGCCAATAAGAGTCTGCTCGGAGGAGGTGGAGGTGAGTACCAACCTGTCTGATTATTTATGATCTAATATGAATTGCATGGAAAGATACCTGCAGTTTTTAATCTTGCAGTCCCGCCATAAAGCTTGAACAAAGGAATTATGTCAAGAATTAACCTCTTTCAATTTGGTGATTCAATTACATTGTTCTGGTGTGGATTTTCTGTGTTTGGTGACAGGCAGGTCTTCGTTGTGGCAGGTGTTCACAATGCTTTTGCATGCCGCTCCGCGTGCGTCTGTCTTCTGGTTTACTTCCTCCATGTTAGTGTGCACAGGTGCAAAGTCAATAGTTCATAATTTATGGTCGTCGAGTGCTGCGGATATAAACAGTCATTTTTCTACGTATTGTTGACTCAGTACTTTGCAACACAAGTGTGCAGTTGAGTCATCCGTGGTTAATCAATATTTGTAATAAATCTACACCACTAATGCAGTGGCTGCATTCGCTCTGAACACACACACCGTTTACACAGCCTGTGTGTGTGTGTGTATTTTGGGGTTTGCAAATTGGGGCAGTGAGCATTTGCCTGTGGTTGTTTTCTTTGTCTTGGTTCGCTCAAACATCTTCAGCCTCTCAGACTCCTTCCACTATGCTGCCATTTTTACCTTTCCAGTTAGTTTCAGTGTGTTCCTGCATGTGTCTTCAGCCTCTGTGGTGAACTATTTAGGACACACCAGTGTGCCTGTCTTTCTGTGTCTTCATTTATCAGTGCATGACAGGGCCATTGCTTGGCTAAAAATGATCAGTTGAAGGCCTTGTTGTCCTCATTCAAATGCCCACAAACGCTCCACCTTAACTCATAAACAACCTGCTCTATCCATCAGAATAGGCAGCTCACTTATTTCCCATCACGTCGTGCACGTGTGCAGTGAAGCACCTCGAGATCTTCGACAGCGTTTAAGATTGTCCTCGGGTCTCTGGTGGATTTGCAGAGACAGATGTCTCATCAGTCTAAAGAATATCCAGGAATAAGCATGTGTTTTTGGCCTCGTGTTTTACATCAGGAGTGTTTTTCACCTTGGAACTACGGCATGGAGGCCATTTTTACCCAGTCTCTCTTCCTTTTTGTTGAATCATGAAAACTGACCTTGACTGAGGCGTGTGAGGCCTGCGGAGCTTTAGTTGTTGCTTTGGATTCTGTTCCAAAATGGATAATTCGTCAATATGCTCTTGGAGTAATTTTGGTAGGCCAACCACTCCTGGGAAGGTTCACTACTGTTCCATGCTTTGTCTTTTGGGTAGATAATGGCTCTCACTGTGGTTCGTCGGAGTCCCAAAGCTGTAAAAATCACTTTATAACATTTTTTCATACTGATAGATGTCAATTACTTTTTTCTAATGGTCTTGATTTTCTATAGATTGGAGCATGAAGTGTTGTTTTTGAGATATTTTAGCCTAATTCATATTGCCAGGGAGGTTCTGTTTAAAGGATTTCTTGATTCTACACGTCTGGCAGTATCTGGCCTGAATGTGGCTAGTGAAATTCAAGTCAGCTTTTTTAAAAACTCTGGTTAATCATAATTGATTAATCAATCAAACAAACCATGCAGACGGATTGCAAAACTGAGCGCTCAGTTTGGTAAAGCGTAAGCACGGATTTCCACTGGCTTTGACACCTGCCGGGCTCCGTAATATAATATATGAGTTTCACTTTCTGAAATTAGTGACAAATATACTGAACTTTTTCACGATATTCAAAATGTTTTGGATGTACCTGTGCATACTACTCTTTGTCTCAATAATTATGCTGTAATGTATACCTAAAAATTGAACATGTTTCAAAGAGCTTTAATATACATAATTGAAAACAAAGGTTTTAAATGTCGATTTACAAAACTGTTTCCCAATATTAATGAAAAAATCCTTGAGCCTACAGTGAGAAGAAAACACTAGAAACCCTATTTAGTGCACTAAATAGTGAAGGAGTGGACAATATGAAGACAGGAATAAACAGATATTAACTTTGTCATTACAGAAACAAAAACACTTTGATTCATTTAGAAATTCGTTATTAACATGTTTGAATTTCTTTCAATTGTTTTCTTTAGAGCATAAATACCTACAGTATTCATTTTCCAAAAAGGGTAAATATAACATTTGATCAATTTTCAAAATAATTTAAAACAGCCTTGATCAGATTTTTGGATGCTCAATAAATGTTGAATAATTAAAACTGTCAATAAATATTAATCTAATAAAATGATAATTAGGCCTAAAGACAAACAGTACAGCTCTGGGTTCCTAACCTACAGTGATGCAGAGTTAGAGGTGACATAGATGTCATGGATTTGATTAGAAAATGTTTATTTCGGTCATTAGAGATTTGAGACTTGACTCTTGTCTTGGAGCAAAGGACTTGAGACTTCACTTGGACTTGCCCCTCAAAGACTTGGAACTTGACTTGGACAAAATGACTTATGAACATCTCTGATTCATGAAAGGGGGTAAGTATGTTTTTGTATCAGGCTAGTTTGGTTTGGATAGATTTCATCCCTTAATACATCATAACTGCATTTTGTATATATTATGGTTGTCTTTGATATAACATTTATTTATATTTGTTATCAAAAAGCAAGATCCTCAAAGGGGCAAATATGTTTTTGCAACACTGTAAACTTATTTAGTTACTTTTGAACCACATCTCCTGATTTTAAGCGTATCCATCAAGTGCTGCATACCCAGCAGCCACCATCTGCATCTTCTCATTTCTCACTTGTTCAGTTGATTTCTCTGATGTCTCATTGTATTTGTTTCCTTCTCGCTGTCTCCTTTTCCAGCTTCGTCCCTGGGGGTTTACCACGGCACATAGAGCCTGCAGTAGGTGTTAATTAGAGCGAGGTGAGGGTAGAGATGAGTGACGAACGGGAAAAAAACCAAAAGAAATAGGAGGGAAATGATGCTTAGAACAAAAAGGAAAAGACAGACAAAAGCAACAAAAGGTCCAATAGTGTTTGGGAGTCAGTCGCTGGGGACAGACAGATGCAAGAGCAGAGCCTAGTGGGGAAAAACACACAAACGTCATTTGGTATACATCTCCATTCGCCAGGATCCCACTGTACGCTGAGTTACACAGCTCCCATTCACTCAGCTTTTGAGACTGTTTTTATGTTTCTAGTCACAGGTGAGGCAACAAAAGGTCTTTACTGCTTACTCAGTCTCAAAGGTACCTGGGTAAATGTCATTCAGTTTGATCAAATGCACACCTGCTGACGTTGTTTCGCTCGTCAGTGCAGAGCAGCTCCGGCGGAGCATCAACAACAAACTCAAGGGCAGGAAATGAACCTGCTTCTATGTCCGCATCATGCAGCTGCTCATTCATTTCAGACTTTATCAACCATTTCACTGTTTCATTACTTGATAGATTTTAATACGTTGATGAGAAAGACCAGGGAAGAGCTGGATAATCAGCTTGCAAGACTAGGAAATTATATTTTTGAAGTGTTTTTAAGGTTTAAAGCCAGATTTTAAATACAGTCATATTCAGTAAATAAAAATATTATTATTATGGTTCATTTATTTCAGGAAGTCAGTTCACTAAATGAACACACATTATATAGAAACTACACATTGACTGGTATTTTAAAGCCTTTATTTCTGTTAATTATGATGATTTTCTACTTACAGCTAAAGAAAACATGACATTTAACAAAAGAATATTACATCAGAGCAATAAAAAACTATTTTAATACAGAAATGTGGGTTAAAGGAAAAGTATATTTAATAGTTTATTCTCAATAAGTAGTTTTAAACTCTGTCTCTCTCTCTCCCTCTATATATATATATATATATATATATATATATATATATATATATATATATATATATATATACGTACAATGATTAACACACATCTGCCAGACCTGAATGTCATGTTCTATAGTCTTTCCCATTTATAACAGCAGCTTAGGGAAATGGGTCTGTGTGTGCGAGGCAAATTTATACTTTAGGGAAACAGAAGGTCATAGATAACTTTTAAAATGTAAACGGGGAACAACATTCTTGAGATACTTTTACGTTGGAGGTTGTGCCATTTTGGTATTTTGCTGGAACAATTATTTATTGATTTTGTTTCCGATATATGGAAATAAGGGTTGGAGTATTTTGAAACCTTTCGGTGTGTGAGACTATGCTACGATACATTGATTTTAAGCTCCTTGCACATCATTATTAGAGGTGGTACAGTAATAGTTGTGGAGGGTACAGTACTCTGATACAAAATAGGCACCTTTCACTAAAAGGAAACTTTTTCAGTTTATTTAAAAAAATGTTTTTTATGAGTTCACAACTAAAAGTAATGTTAACATATTTGTATTGACTAAAAAAAGGAATAAAATTCCTCTGATCTTGTGGCTCTGCCTAACAGTACAAATGCATTTATGTTTCATTTCAACACTGCACATTTGACTAGTTTCTGACTGATGCCACACAATATCATCAAAAGCTTTCCGCAGTCTTGGAAAAATAACTCTTTGTACAATACGCAGCCTTAAAAACTAATATTGCATGGCCATGGTCCTCAGGCCCCTGTTAAACACTGCCTTACTAACAGAAATGTTGAATGGAGAAAGCCATTGCATTGGCTCAGGAACACAGTTTGTAACAGTAGTCATAAATGCAAGTTGAAAAACATTGAGAAGAATGCAGAGGCGTTCTCTGAAGACAGGCTTATTTGAGGTGGACTGAGACAGAAGGAAAGGCAGTTGTGTGCTCTGATGATTTTAACATTTTGAAATCATGGATTCACACTGAATCCTTTGGGCTAAAGAGGACAGAGACCATCTGGCGTATCAGCACACAGTTCAAAAAACGGCATCTGTGACGACACCCGATTGATGATTTGAAATGTTTTGCCTTTCATTCTGTTATTTAACTTCCTACACATGGTTTACTCATTCTGAATCTGCATTGTTTTGATTTGCTTGTTTTACTTTGTATTTTTTACAGTTTTTACACAATGACATACATGATAGAGTAACAATGGGTGGGGGGGTCAACCGTTTTATTTTTTCGTGCAGACTTGTTAGGTCCGCTGTGGTCTCGTCCTTTTCTTCTTGCGTTCTCAGACCATTTTCTCCAGTGTTGCTCAAAGAACCGAACTTCAGTCCTGAGACAATTGGTCATTTTTTTCATATTGAAAATTTCTTCTATTATTTTCAACCACTGTGCTGGGCTTGGGAGGATCAATATTTAACCAGTTTTTTACTGGCATTTATCAGGTTTCTGAATAGGTAGATATCCTTTTTATGAATATGATCATTTTCAATCACAGCCAATTACACAATAATGGGGTCCTTGGGGATCTTATATCCCAAAATGTCCTCCGAAGTTTGAATAACCTGGTTCCAGAAGGTTTGTAGTTTTGTTCACGGCTAAAAGATGTGTTAGTAACTGGCATTCCTGTGTCTGCACAGCTTCCAGCATTGTTGTTATGGGCAGTAATTAGTTTTGTAGTTGACGAGTAAAAAAAATCCCAACTTTCTTTCCATGTTCTTGGGCTTGTGGAAGACTTGTGTCACTCTTTGACAGGGTTATATTTAAATAGTTTAGGTTTTAAATAAATCTAGCTGAACTCTCCAGAGCATGGGTGACCTTTTGGTTATCTTCTAGGTGACCATATGTCAGAGTTTACCTTTGGGATGTGTGGAGCGAGTGTTTTTCCTCGGTATTGTGGCCCCACATGCCCTCGTCCTCAGTTACACCCAAACACGTCAAGGATGAGAAGCCAAACCCGTTTACCTCACTTCAAGACACGGTAAATAATCCCCCAAGGTTGGAAACTGCAGTGTCATGTTACATTTGTAGTACAGCCATGGAAGATGTCAGTACAGTTTACCGCCAGGTACTACAGGTTTTGTACCCTGAGCCAACAGACTATTACAGTTTTCTGGAGATTTTTCCTTGTGTGTAACACTACCCATGAATCAAATGACAATATGGAAACAATGTACACGTCCTTCTCAAAATATTAGCATATTGTGATAAAGTTAATTATTTTCCATAATGTCATGATGAAAATTTAACATTCATATATTTTAGATTCATTGCACACTAACTGAAATATTTCAGGTCTTTTATTGTCTTAATACGGATGATTTTGGCATACAGCTCATGAAAACCCAAAATTCCTATCTCACAAAATCAGCATATCATTAAAAGGGTCTCTAAACGAGCTATGAACCTAATCATCTGAATCAACGAGTTAACTCTAAACACCTGCAAAAGATTCCTGAGGCCTTTAAAACTCCCAGCCTGGTTCATCACTCAAAACCCCAATCATGGGTAAGACTGCCGACCTGACTGCTGTCCAGAAGGCCACTATTGACACCCTCAAGCAAGAGGGTAAGACACAGAAAGACATTTCTGAACAAATAGGCTGTTCCCAGAGTGCTGTATCAAGGCACCTCAGTGGGAAGTCTGTGGGAAGGAAAAAGTGTGGCAGAAAACGCTGCACAACGAGAAGAGGTGACCGGACCCTGAGGAAGATTGTGGAGAAGGGCCGATTCCAGACCTTGGGGGACCTGCGGAAGCAGTGGACTGAGTCTGGAGTAGAAACATCCAGAGCCACCGTGCACAGGCGTGTGCAGGAAATGGTCTACAGGTGCCGCATTCCCCAGGTCAAGCCACTTTTGAACCAGAAACAGCGGCAGAAGCGCCTGACCTTGGCTACAGAGAAGCAGCACTGGACTGTTGCTCAGTGGTCCAAAGTACTTTTTTCGGATGAAAGCAAATTCTGCATGTCATTCGGAAATCAAGGTGCCAGAGTCTGGAGGAAGACTGGGGAGAAGGAAATGCCAAAATGCCAGAAGTCCAGTGTCAAGTACCCACAGTCAGTGATGGTCTGGGGTGCCGTGTCAGCTGCTGGTGTTGGTCCACTGTGTTTTATCAAGGGCAGGGTCAATGCAGCTAGCTATCAGGAGATTTTGGAGCACTTCATGCTTCCATCTGCTGAAAAGCTTTATGGAGATGAAGATTTCATTTTTCAGCACGACCTGGCACCTGCTCACAGTGCCAAAACCACTGGTAAATGGTTTACTGACCATGGTATCACTGTGCTCAATTGGCCTGCCAACTCTCCTGACCTGAACCCCATAGAGTATCTGTGGGATATTGCGAAGAGAACGTTGAGAGACTCAAGACCCAACACTCTGGATGAGCTAAAGGCCGCTATCGAAGCATCCTGGGCCTCCATAAGACCTCAGCAGTGCCACAGGCTGATTGCCTCCATGCCACGCCGCATTGAAGCAGTCATTTCTGCAAAAGGATTCCCGACCAAGTATTGAGTGCATAACTGTACATTATTATTTGAAGGTTGACGTTTTTTGTATTAAAAACACTTTTCTTTTATTGGTCGGATGAAATATGCTAATTTTGTGAGATAGGAATTTTGGGTTTTCATGAGCTGTATGCCAAAATCATCCGTATTAAGACAATAAAAGACCTGAAATATTTCAGTTAGTGTGCAATGAATCTAAAATATATGAATGTTAAATTTTCATCATGACATTATGGAAAATAATTAACTTTATCACAATATGCTAATATTTTGAGAAGGACCTGTATGAGAAGATACCTCATATAGGCATTACTTTAGAGATAGTTAAAACCTTAATATATTACCTCACCTTTCGAGCCTTAGTGTTTGTCTTTTAACAGTTTTATATTGAACCTCCCACGTTAACTACTACAGCACACTAAAAATGTTGGTACCCCTTCTTAAAAGACCTAAAATAAATTAATCTTTAATTGCAGCATCATAATAAAGAATCTCGACCTTAATCTGTGTCTATTTGTTCTGTGGGAGAAAACCGTTTTTTTAATTTTATAAAATCACTTGCTCTACAATTATTGGCTCATCTAGTAGTAAAATATTACTAAATAGTACTAAATGGTACTAAAATATTAGATTCCTTTTTTGAGATGTTCTGAGTGTCTAGGAACATTAAAATCAGTAATTCAGGACTTTTTATGTTTCTACAGTATACATTTCTGTGACAGAGAGGCCTATTTTATTAGGCCACTCTTGAAAACAGGAAAGACATGAGAACATGCCATTCAAGTAAGGGCTGATGTGCGTTTATATTCATAGGTCAGGACTTGGAAATAAAATACCTACTCCCTCAAACTTTCACTTAATATCTACAGTCCAGGCAATGATCAAAAGGTTTAAAACAGCCGTGACAAACTAAGCTGGATGAGGAACCAAGAAGGCATGAGTTGGTCAGTTTTCCCAACTCTATGGTTTAAAATCCTTTTCCAGAGATGCCAGATAAGGTGCAAGAGTTTTCTCGAGCTTATGAAGCAAAAGAGATATCATAGGGTTGCCCCTTCCCCACTGTGTGCTGCACACTGCAGGTCAGCTGCCCAGAAAAACACCACCTCTCCCTCACTTACAAGAAAGACAAATTTGTCTGTTGGGAAAATACTTTTTATGCCGAAAAACCAAAGTCATGATTTGGAAACTAAGGGAGCGAAAGCCATCAATTTCATTAAAGTAAGGCCTTTTTAAAATGACACTTGGCAAACAATGGGCAGCATGTCGGTTAAACCGCCGACCACAGGCTGGCAACTTCAACAGACGGACCTACCAGCCAGCTAATATCAGCTTGTTATTCTGGTGTTACTCTCTCAAAAAAACAGGATTTTAATCTGAACAATAAACACCTAAAAACTGCTTCTAAAAGCACATGTTTATTCTACATTTTTACGCAAGTCTTATGTATGGATACCAAAATAACATCAAATAAATGTTTAACATTATTATAAAATAACATTATTATAATTATTGGAGTTCAAAAAATATAAAACTGCTTAAATTAGGAGCCTTTTATACTATATGTAAGTTACTAAATCACCATAGCCTTTAATTAGATGCCTATGATGCTTCAGATCAGCTTGAATAATGAATGCAAATACATTGATTTAAAAGCCAAACACAGGGTGTAGAACATGTTTCCATAAGTAAGAAAATCAGGTGCACTTCATCTAAGACACTAACTTCTCACAGTATGTTGGTGCACTCAAATATTTTCTCTCCATTTTTTTATTTTACGTTTGCTTGCTCCTTCTTTGATTTCAACCTCATCTCTGACAGTGATAGATATCTTACCAGAAACAGAAATGTTTTATTTCAAGCTCTTTAGGTCCATGTTGTTTGTCCCACCTTCATCCTCTACTCATTTATGGCAGAAGCTGGATATTATAAGGCGTTTATCACGCAGAGAACTGTCCAGCTGCGTTCAGGCCGAAGCAGTTTCCGCTCACATCATGGAAGGTTACAAAGCCAATTTGCACACTTTGATTTTACGACAGGATGAAGGAGAGCCCAATAATTTTGAGAAGGCTGTACACTGGATTTGCAGCAATAGCTGCTAATAATGCTAATGTAAAATTGATATTGGCACAAGGTGAGAACAGTAAGTCAGCTGAATCGTTGATCACCATTATTTCTGAGACTATTCATGCTCACGTAATTTCTGACAGCTTTAACCCTGCTTATTCCTTCTTCATAGAGACTATGGATAAGCAACATCTTCTAAACCAGGGAAGTTTAGAAAGAGACATTCACCACCAGTGTCCCAAATTCAGGAACAGTCTTTTACTGCGAATTGTTTGAGTTAACCAGGTATCCTAAAATTAATCTTTTATCCACCTAGAAAATCAAATGACACTGCAGACCAGTTGAGCGGCTGGCATGTGCAATTCCTAATAATTTCCTATGAACTTTGTGTGGCTGTAAACGCTTCTGCTTCTGCCAGGACAAAGCAAAGCTTTTTGTTGCACTATTTTTATTGCACAGAACTTAAGGTATAGTGGATAAGAGGAGCAGCAGCCTGTTACCAATCCACTGTGTCAGGCTTGTTGAATTCCTTGCATCTCCCAAAGTCCCTTTATTACTCATCGGCATTATGAACTGCTCCATGAACAGTGTTTCCTTGCTGTGGAAGAAGATTACTCTCTGCAACAAAGGAACAGTAAGACCCGAATGATTTGGCTAACTCTGGCTTCTGTAGAATCATTTGAGCTTTGCCTCGACGGCTGCGGATTTTGTGCCCCATCTTATCTCTAGAGGGATTGTCTCCTGACCTCCGTGAGCAGCAACATGCCTCCCATTAACCTTCCATTTCACCCTGACTGTTCATTTCAGTGCATTTATGATCGAGACTCAAAGTTGCTTGGCTGGTGTTGGATTTCAAGTTTATTTCGGAAAATGTGACATCAATTTTTAAATGTAACAGAGCAACCTAAGAATAAATATTTCTGTACTATATACGGCATTTTATTGCTACACAGGGCCTTAATTTTTCACATTTTGTCACGTTACAGAGTCACAAAATGTACCTCTTAGCCATGTTTTACCTGCAAAAGAGTAAGTGAACAATGCTTCTGTATTCCCTTTTTACTCTGATACACCAAAATAAAATCCAATACAAGGGTATCTCTATTCTACTCATTTCTGTCCTCACAAAAGGTGTCTCTCTACAGAGGAGCATGTACGATAACTGCCAGAACCAGCTGTTTTCTGTGGTTGGACCGGTTCTGCAGTTCCTGATTTTTGCAACAATCTGTGTGCAACAAGGTTGCTTACAAAACAGTAAGAACAGCAAGGCAGAGTCTTAAAGCGCATTCGTGACATGAAATCAGAACATGATTTCATGTCAAGGAGGTAATTTATCCATTTAAATCAGGCGGGTTGGAGCAGGGATTTAGATCATGACATGATCATGTGCTGGAATGGGTTAGATTTAACTCTGGTTGAGAATCTTAAAAGAATTATGCTCACAGTTTTTCTTCATCCAATCTGATTGGGTTTGAGCTGATTTGCCAGGAGTAATGAGCAGATATTTCAGTCTTTGGATGTGCAAAGCCGGTTGAGGCATACCCTGAAAGACTTGCAGCTGTAATCTGAAGTATTGATCAGTAGAGGGCTTACCACAAATGCGCACCACACCTTTCAGATTTTTTATTTGTAAAATATTTTGTTATCATGTTATCATGTTCCTTTCACTTCACATTTATGTACTTATATGTGTTGGTCTATTACAAAGCCTAAAAAAAAATGCACCATAGTTTGTGATTGTTACGTGACAAAATGTTCAAGGGGTATAAATATGTTCACATTTAGCTAAAACTAAATATAAGGGATCTTGTTCTCAGTCTGCAGGAATGGAAAGCAGTCATCTACACACTACCAACATTTGACTGATTTGCATCTTTCAAGACATTCAGACACAGTGTACAATAGATGGGCGTGTTTTGCAATTAAAATTCAGCTTCCTGCATTTTCTAATTTGTTGCACACAGAAAAAAATAAGAAAAGCCTAAATCTTTTCTCCCTGGATTTTTTGCTTAGCTGAAAAGCCCGACTGAATTTGTGCTAGCTGACATCTATAATCAATCCTCAGGAGCAAGGATGGGGCTTGATACCATGTGCTGAAAGTCCCTCGGCTGTGGTCCTCATGTGTCTGCAGCTCGCTATTCCTCTGCTTTCTTTTCATCTGTATTCAGAGACAAATACAAGCAGAGAATAGGCTTGTCTGCTCGCTTTTTAGAACAAATGAACAAAAGAGCATGAATTGTGACTGAAGGGAGAGAGTGGTAGATTGGTTTTGGGGTGTGGAGATGAGAAAAGTGGCAAAGGGTACTTCATGTGCCTTCATGCAGTCAGAGCTGTCCGTCTCCCAGCGTCATGCATGAATTTGTTGCTTTCTATGCTGACTGCAGTTGTCACATTCATGAGTTCATATGTGCAACACATTTATTTCCATTTAACAGATTGCAATATGTTTCCATGTGAAGGAGTTCATGTGTGCTCACTTGAAGGTATGCATGTGTGTGCCTCCATCATACAAGAGACCCATCCTAAATGTTGCCTTGGCAACAAGCTGACTGAAGTAAATGAGTGTCCCAGCTTTGCCGAGGGATTGTAGGGAAGCAATATGCCAGCGTTCCACCCCATTAGTTTGATAGACAGGCTGTTTGGCCTATAAGAGGTCAGCTGGCAAGGGCAGCTGTGTTATTATTCCACAGGACAGGCATTAGGATTGGTTTTACTCTTGTGTCAATCTATCTGTGTGTGTGTGTTGGTTGGGAGGAGGTAAAACTTGTCTTGGCAGTACCATAATTGCCTTGTGTGCGTTAGGTTTGGCTAGTATGTTGACATCGTTAAGCCTCCTTCTGATATACTATGATATATGCTGTTAATTAAAAAGCCATGAGATCTTGTCTTATTGCCACTTGTCATTTTGGGCATATTAGGTATTTCAAAAAATATTTTAATTTTATTGTCTTAGATAAAGGTGCAAAAAAAAAGACTTTTATGGAACAAAGCGATTTAAACAATAAACAGATAGTGGCTGAAACAAAAGTTACATAATATTACATTTAAGATATGAAGGACATTTTTCTAAAGGTTATATCGTTGGAAATAAGCTCATAAAGAAAAGAGTAACAACTTCATTTAGTCTGATCAAACCCTCTCCACCTTCGGACTAAGAGTGAACTATGACATTAAAATTATGATTTGTGAAGATGATATTTAAAGAAAATATGAACAGATATCAGAAAATAAAAACAAAAATTAGGAAATGCCATTGGCTGTACTAGTAACATTTACAAATTGAAATATTTAGTGGTATTTAAACTTATACTTCATTAACAGAGACATTTTTAGGTTAAATGAATGCTTAGTAAAAGGATAAAGTATGGTGATGGTTAAAGGAAAGTATATATTGAAATTATATTGTTTTATGCATTATTTCCATAACTGGGGTTTTGGGGTTTTTCACAGACTTGTTCACTCTCATATTTGTTGGTACCCCGACTCTTGCCCAGTGATTGCCTGGCCCGCTCATTCCGACCTGATGCGGTCATTCAGAGTACATTCAGTGATTGCTGCAGCCCTGTTTTTTCACCTTTAGATTGCAAGGGCAGTGGCTTTTGTCTCCTCCAACTGTTTAGTACGATGGACACACAATGCAGTCAATCACAGCAACTACAGACCTGAATGATACCGTTATGTGAAAGAAGAAAGAGGGGCGTTGATGCCGTTGAATTTAGTGGTACAAGTAGCGACAGAAGGATGGGGAGACAGATTTAATTGCAAGCGAGTTGTGGAAATAGTGAAGAAATGATCAAACTGTGAAAAGAAGCAGCATTTGGTTGTGTTTCAATGATACTGGAGACTGCAAAGCTAAATGCAGAATTTGTAAGATGAAAACATCTTTTAGATCAAGAACCAACCTGCATGTACACCTCTGGTTCTGGATTCAGTTGATAATTTAAAGGAATGACTAAAATGTTAAACAGTGGTAACTGCATCAAAATAAGAGAGTGCTGAATCGTATTGCTTACCAAAACACATTAATTATTGCTAAATGAGGGCATTGTGATGTCAACATCTTTGAGCTACTGAGATTTAAATGTGTTGTACTCCCTGCATGTTCGAAGAATTACATTTTTATACATAAATAAACCTCACAGTTTCTATTTATCTTTGCATAGCCAGCATAATATTTGCAGCAGAAGGCTAGAATGCTGTATTGCTTATATTATTTTTGCACCAGGGTATGTGGAGTAAAGTATCAAAGCCCAGACTTGGTTGCTGCTCTTGTGTGTGTGTTCAGTTGGAGTTAGGTGGAGGGCTGAATCCTCTAGCCAGGTAAACATATTGCCAATTAACACCTCACAGTCTCACAGTCCCCCCTCCCCTGTCCAGCACCTGTGTGAAATAACATCTAAACTGGTCAGCCGTCTGTTTGTTGGCTGATCACTGCTCTAAAGAAGCCAAAACACTAATAATTTCCACCTTTTTCCTGCATTCATCCATGCATCACATCTTTTTAATATGCTCCTGTTTTAGCCTCACTCTCCCTCTCTTCAAACGCCCCCTTTTTTCCACTTGATCCCCTCCCAAGCTCATTTCTCTTTCTCCAGCTGTGTATGTGTATCTCGCTCTTTGTTTTGCTGTTGTTTGCCACCACCAATCTCTCCTTTTCCTGGAACACTGCGCTTCAATGGCAGGAAACGTTGATGTGATATTTTCTATGGTAATGAAGGATAAATAATGAATGTTGTTCTTTTAATATGGAAATCAATTTGACACTTCTTAAAAGATTTTGCTTCTGTCTTGTAATATAAATTAAATTCATGACTAATTTATTCTGTTGGGGTCTGTTGGTGGCATTAGCTGTTGCCAATTACGGCTGATTGTTGGTTGTTTAGGTGGCCCATTTGCATGTGACGGGGTCAGTCGAGTATGAACAACAAGTGTCCTTTGACACTGTGTTGCAGTTTCTGTGGGCTTCGCCTCTCCTGCTGCCTAAATTAAGGATATATCAGGGAAAGTCATTTGGAGCCACTATCACAGATGCATGCATATTACAGAAGGAAATTTAAATTAGTTCTGTATAGCCTTCATGCAGGCTCAGTCTCTGTTGCTGTTTTTGTAATACTCAACATTGCTTTAAAAATATGTACTTACAGTCATGGGAGAAATGAGGACACCGCATGAAAGACTTAACATATTTGCACATATAGATATTTGATGTAAATTTTAATATTGAATAATTCAGTCAATATGGATACTGTTTTGAAGGAGGTCTGCCCTTTTTAATTAAAGCAGCATATGAGACTGGTAAGAGATTACAGAGATCTCTAAATGATTTTAAATTATATTTTGAAGTTATTTCATTGTATAGAAAACAATGTACAAGTGGGGGCATTCAGATATCTAGAGTGCCCTGTTGTCCAGATTTTCCCCCTTGAGATGTTGATCTCTGCTGCTCCTTCAAAGTTATCACGGGTCTCTTGGCTGGTTCTCTGGTTAATGGTTGGCTGGCCTGTCTGTTTAGGTGGATGGCCATGTCTTGGTAGGTTTGAAGTTGCGCATTACTTTTCATTTCCTGATAATGGAATAAGCAGCTGTCAAAAAGAAGGCCTCTATGTTGCATACCTGTTTGTATACTTATATTAAACAATGTGACTCTATTTACTGCTTTGGTTATTTCTGAAGACTGTTGGATGTGTTGGACTCAGTCATCAAGCAGAAAACCAAAAGGTTTAGGAAAGATGGTACACATCAGGTGTTTACAGAACAGAGAAATCAAAAGTGCTTTTCTCAGTATTTAATTTGTAGTTTAGAGTTACAATATTGAGGACGAGGACAGAATAGCAATTTAACAGTTTATTGAATGTGCAAGCAGTGTGGGTTTGGACCTGGACTGGAACTGCCAAGGGGAACAGGATTCTCACTGAGGAGGAAAGAAGAGGTTGAGACTCTAGGGTGGAAATGGAGATGGACAGAGAAAAGGTAGGAGGTGGATTTACTGCTGGTGGTTGATGAGGGCTTGTTGGAGGAGATAAGGCTTCCCCATTGCGACTGAGTTTGGCAGAGAAGGAGGAACGGACCGTTGTCAAGTTTGTGTGTCCGCTGTGTAATCTTTGAGTCGCTCTGCATTAACAGGGTGTGTTGTGTTTGAGGGCGAACAGGCAGGTGAGCAAGAATAAGGTGTCTCCACAAGGTGATTTCAGAGCGGCAGGGCTGGATGCTGGAGTGGAAGGGAGGCTGAAGCTGGATCGGCGGGGTATTATTTCCAACACTCGGCTGAGCATGACGCGGAGAACAGGAACCTTGGAATCCAGGAATCTTGTCACTAAAATTACCAGATCTGCATGGCAGGACAAAAACAAGATAAGAGCAAGCTTAGGAGGAGGAAACTGTATAACATGGTCTGTTTCCAACACTGGCTAAAGCAACGAGTTGACACCTCCCTCCAGGTTCCAGCTCCTTATGAAGCCACGTTGATTAGGCTCAATCAGAAACACCTGTGCGGCAGCACCTGTCAGTCACACCCTGCAGGAGAGGGAAAACACAGCACACACACAAAAACTGCACACAGCCAACATGGAATGACAAATATACGTAAACATCAAGATAAACAAAATATCAGCATTCATCTCTCAGCTTATTACTTCAATAAGCTTCCAATAAAATACGTAGTAGTTCGTGATCGCAATATGACAAAGTGTAAAGGGGTATGAAAATTTTGCAAGCCCCCCCCCCCCCTCAGTGTGATGGGGCATTAGTATGTGTGTGTTTTCAGCATTGGTAAAATACAACCTAATTTCTTCTCTCAGCATGTTGCAAATTGGTGCCTAAAGCTGAATGCACAAAGCCACCGGACTGTTTCATCCTCCATCGACACTGCTGTCACTTCCCATTAGACACATCTCCCTATATTTCCAACACTGAGCTCTAGCTTGATAAAGTGTTCATGAATTCATGACTCTGCATCTGCTTGGTGGTTTTATTTTAAAAAAAATAATATGAGGGTGATGATAATGTCCATTGGGAGAAGATCACACAGCTCTCTAGTGGTTTTGTTCCTAGAAAGGTAAGTGTGGTCTTTGTGTAACTGCAGTTATTCAACCACCTTCATTTTGTAATTCTGTAATTATTTTGTCAACGTAGTAAAACATTCATCTTCAACATTAATTTCAGAAATCCTTCAGAGGCTGGGAATAAATTGTTGGAGGACAATATATTCTAAGCTAAAAAAGAAAATGGTTCACTGTAAGAGTTCTTTTGGCAAGCAGAAATATCTGTTTCAAAGTCCATTGCAATGGACCAAAGGTTAATGATATACAATATTTTGCACATATGTGCTCTTTCATTCAGCTGCTTTCACAAAAAGACTATCAGAAAAAGTAATAGCTAATTTGACTTTAAATATCTGCACAAAAGGTCACGAAGGTCCATATTGGAGTTGTTGGTATTCCATGTAATGTTCAGATGAGCTGACAACTATTGATGCAACCTTAAGAATTATACTTATTTTTAGCTAATTTCCGATCAGTTTTTGAAAGCCTTAATCTGCTTAAATTCATTTGTTTTTAAAGGGGACATATCATGCTTTTCCTTCCTATTCACACTTGGGGTGTATTCACATCAGGAAAGTCCTTTAGTCCGCTTGTTTGGTCCGGACCAAAAGCTTTACTTTATTTTTCTTTGTTTGCTTTCACATTGTACCTTTTGCAAGTGAGCTATAACTTTTAAACAAAGCCACGCAAGTGACGATCATTGCTCCCATTGGATAGAAAAGACGGGGGCGGGACAGAGCACAGACCCTGACATTTAGAGAAAAAACTGCAGCTGTGCTGCTTGCAGCAACTCTGTTCTGCATATTTGTGCCTTTGCAGTATTATTGTGAGAGTCAAGAGCAACTCATTCAACACAGATTTTGCAAACTTCTATTTATAATTTTGGTGTCAGAGAAAGCATGTGTCCTGTCCCACAGCATGCCAGAAGCGTTGCTAAGCAACATACAACTTATCAGGTATGATTTCAGTACAACGTACACCTTTGCTACCGGCTATGGTGGCTTGTTGAGTCCAAAGAGACGTACATTTTCTGTAGTTTGTTCTGACCGGAGCCAGTTCGTATTCAGACCATAAGCAAACCTCCCCAGAGTCCGTTTGGAAGCGGACCGAGACCACCTCAAAAAGTGGGTCTTGGTCCGGTTGTTTGGTCTGGACCAGGGTTCCCTTAAGTGTATTCACACCTGCACAAAAGAACCAAGGGGGGAAACGAACTCTGGTCCTTTTAAAGCAGACCAAAAGTGGCAGGTGTGAATACACCCTTAAATCATTCAGTTGTGGTCTATATAAAGTGGAACTGCAATGCTTTGGTCTGAACTTGTTATTGTAGCTCCACAGGCTCCTCTTTTACCTGTTCTGAGGTGCGTCTGAGAGCAACTCGTTTTGTCGCAGTCTCTTTAAATGCTACTGAGGCACTCCAGAAGTCCATGACCTTGTTTAGCTGTTCCGCAGCAAATACTGTGGCGTAACAGTTGGAAAAACGTAACAGATGATAGAGAAAACTGAACGGACTGAAAAATACGACCCAAACAGATTATAAAGATATCTCTGCAACCCCTGGAGAGACTAAATTACATTTTTCTGGTCTCATACAGACCCCAAATACACAATAAAATTTATTTAAGGGCTAAAAAAGTGGATTGTACATGATATGTCCCTTTTAAGAGCTATTATTAAGGCTTTGAGCAACGAGACCCCAGAATGCAGACGAGCAGGCAGTGTGATGGTAAGTGAAAAAGGATTTAATGACAAAAAAAACAAAAACTCTCTCACAGCAGGAGGCAAGAACAAAACAACAAACGGGCAGGCGAGACAGGCATGGCATGATCAGAAAACAAGAAATGAGCATAATCTGAGAATGTTTCCACAAGGAATAAACAGGACAGGTGTGTATGTATGGAGTGTGACCAGGTGAAACAAGAAGACAGATTAACTAGGTGCAGGTGAACCGGATAATGTTAATTGACAGAAGAACAAAACGTGGCTGGAGCAAAACAGACTCTTGAACACAAACTAACAGAAACTAGAAAAACATGAAACACAAGCATAACCAGATCCGAAAACCAAACTTGACAAAACATGAACGAGACGACAAAACTAAAGCATGACCAGAAAAACAAACAGAAACATGATTCAAAAATCTAACAAGAATAATAATAATAATAATAATAATAATAATAAACAGAAGAACTATTCAAAACCTTAACTGTGAAAAACATAAAGAAAAAACCCGAAACCAAAAAACCAAACAAACCCAAATCATAACAGCTATAATAGAAGCAGCTATAAAAGCGGCATTTAAAATTTTTTTCAAAGTCAGTGATCATTAATGTTTTAAAGTCATTGCAGTGGGGACGTCCTGCCTTGTGTGCAGCTTTCAAAACAGGTATTTTATTTTGATTGGACTGATAGCTTAAAAGCACACCATTTAGCCTTCATGTTATCTGATGAAAGTCTTGCTCTCTGTCTCATTTTGAATTCCATCCTGCATCGCTGTGGTTCCTATGACTTTGTTGTCCACTCAGAAGAATGTTGTTTTGCTGTGACCTGGTTATGCTTGAATGTGTTTACTAATTTGCAAAAGGTCGGAGTTTTGGGTTTCTTACCTGCAGAACTCCAGCCTGGGCCGGTCCAGCTGAAAATGAGCCATTTCTGGCCACCGGCTGACTTCTCTGTGCTTCTCTTGCTTAAATTGCAAGTCATAAATCCATCATACCTGCATTTCCCAGAGGCTCATCATGTTAAAATGTACAGATCATCCAGTACAATAAACCCTCTGCTGTATTTCATTTCTCTCTTCAGTAAAATCTTTGGCCTTCCAGGTCACTAACACACTCAATGTCTGTTGATGATTTAGATTTTGTCCTCTAAAAGCTCGATCCGATCGGGATTCATGGACTTTCCTGGCCAGTTGACATGATGTTGCCGTTTACCTTGACCCATCTTCCTGAGTGCATTCTTCAGCAATGTTGGCTGTTGTTGGGGAATGCATTTGTTATGGAGACTGTGATGATGGCCTGCAACATGTTTTAGCTTGGTTTAAATGCACAGTGTCAAAGCAGAATCAACACAAACCCTGTGGTTTCCCAGCAAACATTGCACATCTACCAAGATAATAAATGTTACTAATTATACTGTCTGTGGATTTATTGTTGTGGCTTATTTCTGTTTAATTTCCATCTGTGTGTGACATTGCAAAAACAAATCCACTGAAATTTTTCCCTTTTCCTTTCACTTCAGGTTGCTAAATAGTTGATGAGGAAAAATGGATTTTAATTTAGTCTTTGTGGCTTTTAGCAGCATGAGCAGATGGACTTCATACTTAACAGTTCTGGGGACGTAATAGATAATATCGATGCTCTCAGTCACAGGCCGACCTTCAGCACTAATACACCTGCACGTATTCCTGCAGTGAGGGAGCATTGCTGGTGCAGCTTTACATCTAACGCATCTTTCATTTGCACTCCCTCTTCACTCAGGAATTCTCCCTTCATATTTCTGGCTGCATTGAAGTGACAGAACTCTGTTTCAGTCTACTCAGTGGTGTGCAGTACTCCTGCTGGGCTATTACACCGACTCCCCCTGAGTCAGAAGTTACCACAGCCAGTAAAAAAGCTAACATGCTCAGCCCTCGACGGATGCAGTTAGACGATGGCTTCTCTGCATTAGTGAGGTGGGAGTTAAAGAGAGGCTGATTGGATAAATTAGTATTTATTACCTGTACTGAAACATTTCAGACTGTTTTCAGAGAAAGAGTGAGCCTGTGGCGTTTATTCTACCCCCACTCTTCTCGTCTTCATTTGACTCAAAGCAGTCTAAGTTAAACATAAGATCCTCAAAGAGACTTTCAGCTAAATCCACACAGGGTGATTCATGTAAGAGCAAACAGGGTGGCTGTGGAGTCAAAATGACCTCATTTGCTGCTAAATGGACAGGATGTGCTGGCTGCAGTTTGTAGAAGGAATTAAAAAATCATCAAGAATACTGCTGTAATATGCACCTGTGCCACATGAGAGACTGCCGAGATGATTCTTGCTGCAGGAATAATTTAATTGATATGCTAAACACAACCTTAAAATACTTTACTGAAGAAGGCGTTTTAAGGCTGCATTTCTTTGGGAATATTTTCTATCTTTAGTTGGTTGCTGAACACTGTTGGGTGGTAATATTGACCCATCAATGGAAACTGTTAATAGCTCACACAGGAAACTGATGAATGCTGTCAATCCCACAGAGAGGGCTGCAACACAACCACCAGAGCTGATTGCAACCACTTAGCAGTCACCCTCCATAGAGAGTCCTGTCAGTTTTACAAATGAAACATGTTGTACTTCTCTTCCTATGTTACATCACAACATTAATATACCGTGTGCAAGAGATCAGAAGTCATCCAGTTGGAAGATTTTAATGTCTTTAAAGTGATTTTGTTTATCTAAACGCATATATTAATCACCATATCTGGAGAACAATTAAATAATATATTATCCATATTACTGTCGGAATATGTAAATATGCGGAAGGGTGATTTTATTTACAGAAGAATCACAATTTAGATCAGCTTTAAAGTAAAAACATAATAGAAGATTTAGACCAAAGAACCTTTTGGAAAGAAGGTTGTTTGAAATGACGTTTAGTTGGTCTGAGACTGTTCGCCTAACTCAAAAACAGCGGCTCTCAGGTGAAGTGTCACATGAAAGCTACATCGTGAAGCTAATAGAAAATAAAAACTGCATAACAGCATAGATGATCTCACAATATTATGTTATCACCAACGAAATGCTCTCTTTCATTCACATACAAATATATGAAAAACTTCCTGATAAATGTTGGGGTCATCTGTTTTGGGGGATAGACCGACTGGGCTGCGCAGTTCTACATGCGCAGCTCAACAGACGTCGTAGCTCGGACGTCACCCGGGATTATAAAATCCAAGGAAAATAAACTTTTCCTCCACACGGCCATTCCCGGAAGAGCTTGAAAGGTGGAAATCTGTCTGATACAAGAAGGTCAGAAGATTCATACACCGATCGAAGACCCCGCAGACACTTCGGCCCAGGAAATCTTTAAAAAGCAACCCATATACCCCATACTCCAGCAGAACATCCACAAATTACCTACAGAAACATAGCTGTTAGCCTTCTTCAGGTCTTGAAAGTACATCTGGTGTTATGATTTGTGGGTGTTTTTGGGTTTTGTTGGTCTGTTTCACAGTTAAGGTTCTGAATCGTTCTTCTGTTTATTGTTTTCCTGGTTATGCTTCAGTTTCATGTTTTCCTAGTTTCTGTTAGTTTGTATTCAAGAGTCTCTGTTTTGCTCCAGTCACGTTTGGTTCTCTCCTGTCTGTTAATCAACTTTATTCGGTTCACCTGCACCTAGTTAATCTGTCTTCTTGTTTCACCTGGTCACACTCCATAACTACACACCTGTTCTGTCATTCGGCGCGGAAACATTTTCTGGATCATGCTCATGTCTTGTTGTCTTGATCATCCTGTCTTGATTTTTGGATCATGCCATGTCTGTCTTGCCTGCTCGTTTTTTGTTTTGTTCCTGCCTCTTCCTATGAGTGAGTTTTTTGTTAATTAAATCATTTTTCACTTACCGTCATGCTGCCTGCTAGTCTGCATTCTGGGGTCCTCCATTTCACAAGTCCTAACATGTGGACCAAACAACCAAACACCCATGATCTCCTCAGCAGCTCCACAAGAATAAAGACTTGGTATACTTTATCCTAATGGTATACTGTTCCACAACCAGAATGAATTTAGATTGAATTTGTCGCACATTTTCATCATGCTTGAAAAACTGTAGTCATAAGTACATACTAATAATGTATCGGTTGTTATTCCCATGATTAATTATTGTGTTATTGCTTGTTGATGCCATCTTTGGGGGTCAGAAACTAAGAAGTCTGACAAACACTGGAATGAAGCGATAGAACAAGTACATGAGCCATACAAGATGTGGATCATTTGATGATATGCAGCATGTTATATTACTGGCTTTGTAAAACAAAAAAGCAGACCCAGGCTCGAACCTTATGAGTAAAGTTATCTAAGATTAAACTGAAACAGACATGTAATTCAGTGGAAACGGAAGGTGTAATGACTCAGAGCACTGAACTGATGGGAATAGATCTAGTTGATAAAACTAATCACCTTGTATCAGTATTGGCAAAACCAACCCGGAAACAAGGGAAGGAATTCAGCTGTCTCAGTTAAGAGGGCACCACATCATTTAGTCTGATTGCATTCCCATTTATCATCCTTTTTAGAGACTCATACCCTACATATCCACACTTTGTTACAATAAAACTACAGACCTCAGTGTGTTTTACTGGGCTTTTATGTGATAGACCAACACAGAGTTTTGCATAGTACAGTGAAAAGAAAAGGACGTGGGGCTTTCAGTTTTCTTTATGAATGTAACTCTACGAAGTGTGGTGTTTGCCCCCTCTTTGCTTGAATGCCACTAACTAAAATATGTTGTAACCAATTGCATTTAGAACTCACCTAATAGGCCAATGAAGTCCATCTATGTGTAGTTCAATTTCATTATAATCTAGCTGTTCCATGAAGGTCTCAGAGGTTTGTTAACATTGGAAAACCATCAGCATCATGAAGACAAGAAATACAGCAGACAGGACAGTGAGAAAGTTGTGAAGAGGTTTAAAGCAGGGTTAGGTTCTAAAACAATACTCCAAGCGTTGAACACCTTCACAGAGCACCCAAAGATGGAAAAAAGTGCAAACGTCTACTGCAAACCTACCAAGACATGGACATCCACCTACACTGACACCCTAGGTAAGGAGAACATCAATAAGAGAAGCAGATAAGAGACCTGTGTCTTGGCAGATTATGGCAGATTAGGAGAAAGTCATTGCGTTAAGGTGCCATGTTTGCAATTTGCCGCAAGCCAGGTAGAAGACACAACAAATTGGAGTAAGATCTGACCCGCTGAGACCAAAGTTGAACTTTTTGGCCCACACACAAACATGCCATCCCCAACATGAAACATGATGATGTCAGGATCATCCTGTGGTGATGACTTTTCTTCAGTGGTACAGGGAAGCTGGTTGTAGCTGATGATAGTTGGCTAATAAATACAAGCAATATCCAGCTGGACAACAACACTAAGCATACAGCCAGAAATGCTCTACAGTGGTCCAGTCAAAGTACAGACCTAAATTCAGTTCAGAAGACATGGTGTTCACTGATCACATATAATTGCAATAGAACACATTGAAGTCTGCGGTTGTAACATCACATAGTAGAAAATAAGGTCATCCAGCACGTCTAGTTTAGATAATTTTCAAAGATGGTGTCAGTGATCTCCTTCTCTCTGCCATCAACATATTTCTCAGTAGGGATGGACTGTAGGGCATCTCCAGAGAGTGTGGAGAAACAAACCCTTTGTGTTCTGACATTTCCAGCACTCTGCTTCTAGCTGAAACCTTCAGTGAATAGGAGCCTTCTTTGTCGACTGTCACCACCAATAAAATCTGCCTGGTGTTTTGCCAGAAATAGATTGCTTGGAGTCTGGAAAGATGGATTCTATTACAATTTTGACTTGTGGATATCGAGAAGCATTTTGCAGGATGGAGACGAAGTTTGTCTGAGGTGAGACGTTATAGATCCTGGCCGCGGCTGGATCTTGGCATTATTTCATGTTATGCCACCTCAGCATGGAAGTGGCCTGTCGGATTTCAGGTCAGCTCTGTGGCTGTGGCCCTGATGTAAGCGGATCAATTCATCAAGCTGCACAAACAATGCATTAATCAGGCTATGTGAACATGCAAGCACGAGTAGTTTATGACAGGTGTTATCAGCATCATTTGCTCAATGGCAGACAGTGAGGGGAACAGCCTTTGATGAGCCTGTTTGTTTTATTTATTCTATTTCTGTTTCACTTTGACGGTGTTGTCATATTTGCTCTGCTTTTATTTTCCATGAGAATAAAATAATTACAAATACATAGGGTAATGTACTTTTAACATTTTGAATACATTTTCAATTTAAGAGCAGAACTTCTGATGTTCAGTCTGAAATGCTGCTTGTTCTAAAACTGTCCTCGATCAAAATTCTGCTTTCTAACAAATATGCTCCACTCTACCTCAAAGCTATCTTGCTGCACTCAGATTTGATGCCTCCTGCACACATTTTCTCTCCTTCTTTTCTCCTTCTTCTTGCACTCAAACCTGTTCCCTCCAGAGGTTAAACCTGCACCCTCAGGTCTGTCCTGTGTTTGGTGTTATGGAGCAAAGTGTTAACTCTCCCTGGTTGTTTTAGAATAGGGATCACCCTAGATATAGATGGTAAACTTACTTCACTTTAAATTAAAAACATATGCACTTGAATTTTCATACAATACTTCCACCATACAGATAGTACAGATGAGGGTGGAGATTAAACTATAAAATGGAAATGGCATCTATGTTTGAAGTCAGACAGCTGTAATGCATAAATTAAAAGCTGCATTTGTTTGACGGCCACGACACAATCAGACTGCAGCTGCAAAGAATAATTACTTTACACAAAACCTACTTTAACACAGTGTTTGATGCCAATGCCAATCATATTCTTTGTTTGCTTCAGGCAAACTGTTTTTAACTTCTTCCCTTCAAACACAGGGTATCAATGGACATATTTTGGCTATTTAGAGTTGGCTTGTCCTGTTTTGTATTTAGCCCTGAAAAATACATTGAAATGTGGGCTTTTGAAACCAATACATCCTGTCCAAATTCACCTAAATTAAAAAATGTATTAAAATCAGGCTTGGTTGGCCCATTTGATCGACCCTAACAGCTTTTCAACCACATTTAGACATCATTAGATGTCTGTATGTGGACCAACCTCAAATTGTTTTAATGGAAGTCAGTGTCATATTTTTCAAAAATATTTTTCAACAATATTCTGCTGAGGGTTAGTTTTGTCTTGCAAATGCAGTTTTTTGTTAATGATTTCTGTACAGTTGCTCACCACATCTGGAGTTGAACTTTCATTCCTCAGAGTTCAGGAGGCTTGGACCTTTTCTAACGCTCAGCTTCACTATCTTTGTTTTACAGTCTGAGCCTGGCCTGATCAAATGTTATGACTGAGCTTTCTGGTTTAGGGCTTAAGGGGAGTTAACGCTTGCAGTTTTGACCTGGCAAATGACAGCGCACAATAAGGTAGATGCTGCAGCTCCTGTCAAGCGGGGTTCTGACTTTTCAGCCCGTCGTGTACATCCAGATTTTATCTTGGGTTGTTGTGCATGGTCCCAGTGGTGCTAGACAAACATGAATGTTTAGCAATTTTTAGCATTTGTAGTGCTTAATCTAGTCACAGATACAATGGCTATTGCAAAATGTTAGTCAAACTCAATTTGTTGACTTCTGTTAGATGTCTGCATGGAGTAGGTCAAACTTTACTCTACAGCAGGAGACTCAAAGGCCAGTCCTGGAAAAGTTACAGGACATTGAGGTGGACTCGAGGACTGGAGTTTAGGAGTCCTGCTGTGGAGTTTTCTAAAGGCTCTTCATTCTGATTTGGATTTGTCAACATCACAAATCACAGATGACCAAGTAAAAAATATCAGGAGGAAAGAAAAGAGGATTTACGTCCTGAGCTTACTGTAGATGGTGCTGGAAGACGGCCACGCAAAAGGATGCACTTGTAGATGAATTTTCCTTCAGCCAACTGGAGATGAAGTTTGAACATACTTTTACTAGCATTGAATGAAGACAGCCAATGTCAGTTTTCACTTGAATGAGATGCGGGAGGGCACAAGTCACCGGATCGGGGAACTGAATGTTCAAACATGTATTTCTATACCTGCATCATATAACATATTTTTCCATTTTATTCTCTCTGGTGTTTTTGTTAGGTTGGGAGGAAGGATGTTTGGTTGGTCCTTTTTTGCTTCATGAATCTTGTTTAATCTTCATTTAATAAAAACATTCTTGATAAAAAACAAATACCTATAAAGAATGCGCTTCTACGACTCCTCTTCAACTGCCGCTTGTTAAATAGAGGCAGGTGTTGTGTTGTGCATCTGAAGCGTCAATATTAAAACGAACTTCTTTTTGTGTTCATGCTAGAATTTACTCACAAAATTGTCTGTGTGAGCACAATTTATTCACTGCATTTATACTTACAGATTGGATGAGCTTGTGCACTGGCATTGACCTGGGGACCACCAGTTTAGTATCCTTACTTCATGCTCAGATGAACTAAAAGATGTCATCAAAATCCAAAATTTCCTGTTATCCAACAATTCGATTTGCCCCTGAGCATGAATCTTTGTCTGCATCAACACGTCTGCTTTAGTTAGCCTTCCTACAGCAGGATTCATTGATTAGTTATTCCATACAATGATGTCCAGTTTGAACTGGTGTGCTTGTGCACATGTTCAGATAAACCAGTGTGCAAAGTCACATTTATCTACTGTATCTGTGGTACTGTAAACAAGAAACCAAAGTTTGCTTAATATCCTTTTATTTTACTTTTGTCTCTGCTTTCCTTGTATTTTTCTCTTCCACCAGGAGAGTATTTTTACATCTGCTGCTTTCCCTCATCTCCCCATCTCTCCTTTTTATCACGCTTGTTCTGTTTCAGAGTTGGGCTGATTCAAAGCTGCTGTGTCCAAATATTCACAGAAATCCACAGAAAACTCAGCCTGAGCGGTTACACATATGGGTTGACATGCAGTGTTTCAGGCACACATTGGAGCTTGCTTTGGTGAACCCTGAGGAGGGTAGCCAGTGTTCGAAACTCGTCTGTCACACCCCCGCTCCTATGCTTCGCTCACAGTGCAGCCTTAGTTTGACACAGCACAGCATGGCTCGGCACTGCATGCAAGATGCCAACTTAACACAATAGCGTTGAGATAACATCAGACCCCTGCCTGGAGCTACTCGCACACCGCTGTAACAGCTGGGCTGTATACAGTCAGACGGAGATGAGCACCGCAGGCCGACATGCTGAGCTGTGACATATGGATGGGTGTTACAGGACTATTTTCACCAAGAGCTGACAAGTCTCTCAGTCGCTCCTGACAGATGTGTTTTATTGTTGGCTAATTATGAATTGTTTACACCACACTCTGACTTTAGATCTACTTCAGATCTATTTCAGCACAAAAGCAGAGTCCTAAACATCTTAGCACAAAGCAGATGCTGCTGATGGTTAAAAAACTGGATGGCTGGTTAACTTCTTGATGCAGTAACAGATCTACAAACTATTTACAGCACTAACTTCTGTGCTGGTAAACAGTGAAATAAAAATCATCAACAGATTAAAAAATTCAGTTGCATTCTAGGGTGCCATCTTGTATTCTCTTTATCCTTCTTCTCCTCTGTTCTTATCTCCTTCTCTCTCTTTTACTTTTTAGCCCCACGTCTCTCTCTTTCTTGCTTCTCTAGTCTTTTTTGTTTTTGTCTCAGTGTCCTTTCCATTTGATATAAGCCCAAAAGCAGTTTCTAATAAAGTTCCTTTTATAAATCTGAAGCCGAGCATTGTAGCGTCAGCCGTAATGCTCCACTTGTCAAGGTAAATCTGTTGGGCTTCTTCGTGGCACTGAGACAGAAATTCTGAGTGCTACTCTGCCGGACAGGACATGGAGAAAAAAACAAAAAAAACATAAACAGTTTAAAAAAATTCACCTGAATTGCAGAAATACCAGACCTAATGACCATTAAAAGGCCTGCAAAGGAAGAATAATTGTACCCAAAATTGGCTCTAAAATAGAGTATTCATGAACAGGAATTAAATTAATTCCTCTGACTTTCGATGCGGAGGGAAATGTGCTTCAAACAAAAGTCCAAAATACTTGGAGGAAAAACTAAAAGTTTTGCAGGCACTTCGCACAAAATTAGATAAACATGACATGAGATGTAAGCCCAATGCAACTGAAATGATTCATAATCCAGCGAGAACTCAAAAGATTTATGAGCCCTCTCTCTGACTCAGTCAGGTATAATCTTCTTGGGGAACTATAGGGTTTGGTTTGAGTCTCAGCTCACAGAGAGGTTGTGCTACTGTGTCTGATACACATGCAGTATTTTTAAAACAGTCCATGCAACCCACATTTAGGCTCAGAATTATTCAAACCTCTGGCACATTTAGATTTAAAATAATTTTCATTCAACTGAAAAGTTTCTTTCTGACAGAAATGAGACAGACGTCTCTCAAACAGAAATAAATAATACAAAACAAATTGATTTCTAAATATGTTATCCTTTGTTTTACATTTGTTTAAACAAAGGAAAATCGAAAATGATTTATATCCTTCTTAATCATAAATAGAAAACTGTTAATTAGTATTACAACCAAATCCTTATTATAATTGCTGACAAGCCTTTTGAATGTTTCCCCTGGGATTTTCCTGAGGTTTGAAGTTCTCCTTACCATCACACTAATCTCTGCTTCCCTCCAGAGATTCTGTCTCAGATTCAAGTCGGGACACTGTCTTAGCCGCTCCAAAACCTTAATATTTCTTCCAGTCAGAAGAAACATGTTGGTAAAATTAAAAGATTACTTTAAACCTAAATCTACCAAGAGTATGAATACGTATAGGCTTGCCTATATATAATGTCACATTAATTTGAGGAGAAATAAAGTCCGACATCTGGTTCCAGTCCACACTTTCATCAGTGAACAAGCTTCTCCTCCACCTAACAACGCAATAGAGGTGCTATCTTGTGGCATCACTGGTCAGTGATTAGGGCTGAACAGACACTTCACAGTTACAACTGTGACACTGATGGCTGCTTCAGCCATGAAAGCTGGAGAAACAGATTAAACCTGCAACATGTTCATGTTCGACTTTTCTCTTGTAATTCACCAAAGCTTGGATATACCTTATATATCAGCCTAGAATGCACTAGTGCGTTGACTAGGAAGCTTGCTGCCTTTAACTTAAAATGTGCTACTGCCCACAGGTTTTATTTAAAAGCTTCTTGCATTTTACTTTCTGTAAAGTCATAAATTAATAAAAATATTAAAACAGAAACTGAAATGTTCTTTTGAACTGCAGATGAAGGTATGATATTTCCGTTAGCAATGGGATCAGAATTTAAAGTACAATAAATTAGAAAGGCTAAATACAGGTACAGGTACTTAACAATTGTTCATAACATTGGAATAGCAGTAGAGCAGGCATCCCATAATCCTCCTCGAAGCTGCCTAATTCTCAACCTTGGGACTTCTCTTGCATGTCCTCCTTCTTCTCTCTCTGCCTATTTCCTGTCTCACTACTGTTAAAAAAGGCCACTAACGTTACAAAATCGCAAAAAATAATAACAATGACAAGATTTGCTCCGCATTTTATAAATGTATTCAGAAACGTTTTCTTCAAAGGTTCTACAGATAATTTCTGTGATATGTATGTGATTAGAAAACGTTTTTGTATATCAGCCAGTGAATCCCTCATCTTTTCTCTTATTTTGCTTTCAGTCATCCTTGACTTTTCAAACGTGTTTCCGAAATGGCAAAAACTTCCTTCGTGGCTTGAAAACCGTTAAAAAAAGCAACCTTCAAGCAATTGTTTTTCAATATTGTTAAAACAAATGTTATGGAGAAGAGTAATTAAGTGCATTTTCAAAAAATAACATGTCCTCTTGTTGCAGGAGTGGTCTTTTTTTTCTTTTTATACTAAACAATCTGCCTGAAACACAATTTTCCAAGGACATCATTTCCAGTCTCTTTCATCCCCCAATTTCCTTTCATCTCTCCTCTGCCGGGGACACAAAACACCCAAAAATACTTTAGAGGTTCCTCATTATGCTGACTTGGAAAAACATTACGAAACAAATTGGATTTTGCAATTTTGCTATTGCTATGTACACACAGTCTCTGAACACGACCCAATCGTATCTCAGAACCATTCGCATTAATTAAAAGATGTGGTAAAACTTAACAAGTTTTAATCACCAAATAGCTGAAAAAAATCTATTTTAATGGATGGCTATATCTTGGATCTATATGTGGGAACTTTGATTATAAAACTGCTTAGACCAAGATTGTCTGAGTATTGACTTTGCAGAGGATGTAAGGAGTTCAAGTTCTAACTTGAAGTATAATTGGCTCTGCTGTAAAATTGCTTTTGCTGCATCATTGGCCTTCTGGAAATGAACACAGTCCCGGCCTTTAGATGTGGCGGGGATCTAAGTGTTATGTAGATTTATGAAAATGTAATTAATAATGGATAATTGACCAAAAAGTCAGATCAGCTGAGTCTTTAATAACACATTAAATCAAGTAATTACTGAAAGCAGGAGCCCTGAAATCCATTCAGTACACTGACATACAAAGAGCTATATGCTTTGACTTAAGCAGGAGTCTTCAGATGACACAAAATTCAACCATTCAAACAAGTGCATACATTATCCAGGCCCAGTTCCCACTAAGCTGTGGCTCCAGCAAACATGCCGTCTGGACTTGAAACAAAGGTTGAGGTCCTGTAGGCAGTCAGATTTCAGTGGATTCACAGAAGTGTCTTGTTGTCTCTCTCTGCAGTGGACGGAGCCATCCACCGGGCTGCAGGTCCCCTGCTCAAAATGGAGTGTGCTTCCCTCCACGGCTGCGAGACAGGAGAGGCCAAGATCACCTGTGGCTACGGCCTCCCCGCCAAGTGTGAGTGTAAAGAGTCACACATGTTTGTGTAGCTCTCAACAGCTTTAGTGAGGCGGCTCGGTGTGGTGCTGCTGGACCACAACCAGGTGTGAATGTGTGGGAATGGGTGACAATGATGTAAGGTGGCTGCACCGGAGAGAAATCTGCACAGTTCAATTTCCTGTGAAGACACAAGAGGAGCAGAGAATATTTTTAAAAAGGACAGTTTAAGACAGATTTAATGTCCAAATACGGCCTGAGATTCACATTTTATTAACAATTTGAGTTGAAAAACCACAGTTTCACTATATTTACAAAAAAATATAAAGAATAAGGTATAAAAAAGCAATTATTCTACATATTAGTTTTCACAGTTATAATAATGTTATTTTTATATGAACACTTGTTTAAATTATGTCACAGTTTTTAAGGTCCTATTGAAAAGAATATCACACCTTTTTGTTGTTCTGCTTTTTATAGAGTACCTCAACCTTAACAGCTATTGTTAGCTGTTTAGTTAGTCGGGCTATCTGCTCAGGTAGCCAGCAGTCAGAATCTTAACAGGCATGGTGATTGTAGTTTTATAACTTTAGTACAACTATTGCTAAGTGTTGTTCAACACTTTTTGGGGAACCTTCAACTCAGTGATGTTGTTTACATGACAACCTTTAACCGAGCGCAACACTTCCTCTGGGTCATTAAGCAGCACTCCATTTGGAAGGGAACCAAAGATGTGAAATGAGAAACTTAGGACAAACTTTAGTCTTATCGTGCTAAAAAGAGTCATTACATTTAAAACCTTGACCTCTTTGATTTAAATGTAACAACATAAACCGGAAGCTGGGCCCAAACTCTAAACTGCACCATGTTTCTGTTGTCACTGCATGTGGGCCTGATGCAGGCTAGGAGTGAGAGCTTCCAAGTAGAAAAGAGACAAACAGAAGACTGAAGATGCACATTAAGGTCACTTTTAACTTTTCTCTGTGACCATCTTACATGTAAGTGTAGTCAAAATAACAGCATAGATCTTTTCTTGAAATTATGCATGGAAGATTTTTTCAGATGCCATTATTAAACAGAATCAGGATTTTATTAAAAAGAAAAATCACCCTCATAGTACTTTAGGGAGGTCCAAAACTACAAAGGAACTGTTAAAGGGCAACATTTCTATTAAATCTTCACACTGACGTTGCAATAAATAAGCATAAAAATATTTGAATGAGAGCAGCTTCGATTAGAGGTTGATCGTGTTAAAATACAGTTTGAGCAAATAAAGCAGGACATAATTAATCTGGTAAATTCCAGGAAGGACATGCTACAAGATGATAAAATCAATATGCTAACTGACATACAACATGAGGACCTATATATTATTAAATAGTATTTCATAATGGATAAAGGATGGATGAATGAACAAGAACTTGGTGCTGGACTATGAACATGAATTCATTCTATTTTAACGGTGTAAACAGAACTTGGAACTGGTTCTTGGTAAGGCTAAACTGGCAGAAAACTGGTGTTGCTCCTCCAGTTTCCGCACCATCACTACTGTTTTTATAATCAGAAAATATTTCAGAACAGACAAAACTGTCTTTGTAAGCATGTTGCAAGTGTAGCAGTTTTCTTTCAGTGAGCTGACCAGCAGTGCACAGTAGCAGGTGGGGAGGGGCAACCCTGTGTTACTTTATGCTCTATAAAGCTGATTGCTTCAGCCCTTTCTCTTAAATTATGACTGTTTAAAACGTTGGTGAAGCTTCATACTGGGAACGTCTCATCGTCTTCTAGAATCTTCGACTCACGACTCAAGGTGATTTTCTATAGAGTTGAAGTAAATCCTTTTCAGCACCGACAGCCACTAGTACATTTACAACGACACTCGTTTCCTTCCATTGCTACCTCAGTAAATGGCACTCAATAATTGAAAGACACCTCAACACAGTATGTAGAAAATGATAAAACTGAAGAAAGAACATAACATCAAACATCTTACTGGGTCTTTTGGAGAAAGAAGAAACATCTCCTTTTATTCTTCTTATGTGACTACAAATGGGAAAAGTTTAAGACATTAAAAACTATTAAATTCATATTTATCTCTTAATTTATCTGCTGTTTTGCTTGCCTTTAAATACTTGGTCACTATTGGGATTTTACTAGAATTAGCATATTTTCCATTACCTGTGATTCTTTGTTAATCAGATGCGTTTTTAATGTTTCTTAAAGGCTGTTTTTTCCAACTAGCGGTTCAAATGATATTACACTTAGATTAAATTACACAAAAATAAGCAAATTATCACTATTTAAAGTCATTAAATGTAATTCAATTAAATTCTGTTAAAAATGAAACAATCCACAATCCAATCACTGGCTTTCAGCTTAAGATTTTGTCTGCTTGCAGCTCATCATACCGCATTATATAAAATGTTTAAATATCATTATTAAAAAAAGCTCTAAAAGTTAACAGAAAAGTGAGATGGCAACATTCTG
Source organism: Girardinichthys multiradiatus (assembly GCF_021462225.1). Classification (NCBI taxonomy): domain Eukaryota; kingdom Metazoa; phylum Chordata; class Actinopteri; order Cyprinodontiformes; family Goodeidae; genus Girardinichthys; species Girardinichthys multiradiatus. Next base: position 30,778,900 of record NC_061815.1, on the reverse strand, counting down.
AGTAGCATTAGCCTTCAGACATTTAGATACAACTAATTAACCAAAATAGCTGGACTCCTGATCAAATGAATGACTTAATTCAGCACAATTAGACCAATAAAGGAACACGCTTAGTTTTATGGACTCTAACTGTGGGTTGTTGTAAATATTTGATGCTGTGCACATAAAATAGAAATAGCCTAAGAGAATAGCTGTGTCTGTATATCATGTTCAGTTAAATCGTGCCTCTCAGACGTTTTGGCTGAAGAAGACAGGAGAAATGGCCCACCCTTATAACAAATGTATTATTCATTCAGCCCATTACATCATTATCTTACAATTTCAATTAAATCAAGAAGGTACTGATTGATCACCTATTATGTGCATGCAAGACTAGTAACCTAATCTAGAATGCACATCTTATCTTTGTGTTTGGTAGATCTATCTATCTGTTGTTTATGTCCTCGAAGGGTCGTGAGGGGTCTGGTGGGTAAATCCCATTAACCAGTTAACATATATGTCGTGTTTTTGGACTGTGGGAGGAAGTCAGAGTACCTGGGCAAAACCCAGGCATTCACTGGGAGAACATGCAAAAACCAGGCAGAAAGAGCATTGGCAGGGATTCGAACCCACGACCTTCTTGCTGCACACAGTTACACAGTACAACCTCCACATACAACATAAAATACTGCATTTAGAAATGAGTAGATTGTTCATTAATTCCTGGAACTGCAAAGAAAGCTTGGGACAAGTCAAACTGTGCCTGTCGTATTAAAAATAGAGGAAGCGAGCTCGATTCTGCACATCTTCTGAGTGAAAACATCATCTGGAGCAAGACATGAGTTCATTTCAGCTGCATGTGTGTTCAGCATGACAGTGAGTTCCCTGTAGCTTCTTTCTGTTCAGATGTTCAGTCTTTGTCAACTAAACAGATATGAGACTGCAGCATCCCGAACCTCATCACTGATGACTCAAGGAGGACACAATCATTTCACCAATGAAGAACTTTTAAATTCTGGTTCTTATTTCTACCAACATGTTTCTTCAGACAAGAATCATATTTGATTTTACTTAAATATGATTATATATATGAGAGAATCTGGAGAGGGAGCTAAAGATTAGGGTAATGTCAAGGAGACCTTCCTACCTCAACGACTTGGAATTGTAAAAATATTAAAAAAGCTGCTAAACAATTAAAGAAGAGTTTGATTGCTGCAATGCCAACAAAGTCTTTTTCATTGATTATTAAGAAGGATATAAATAACGTTTTATTAAGTCAATAAAACTGATTCATTTAATTGAAAGACCCATGTTGTATTTTTGTCCCCTTAGCTTCATATTTTACTCCTACTCCTTATGACTCCAGAGTAAGTACCAAGGGACAGCTTTAAACCAAGAAAAAGAATTACCACAGGACAAAAGAATCAAGCCTTTACTCTTCAAAGAAAACATTACCGTGCCAAACAATAAATAAGAATAAAGATATCAGTCACTTAGACTCACAATACCAGTATAATCTATCTTAATTAGACATTTAAAGCAGAAGTGCTCTGATTTTCATCTTAGACTTCAAAGTTTGTTTCACAGCTTCAGGGCCATCCTGCTTAGTATGTAGAGAAAATTCAATAAAACCATTTGTGGCTTTAGAGAGATAAAATCGCCTCGAGTAATGACATCACTTGAGTCAGCATTAGATGCAGCAGGCAGGAAAAACTCAGCTGTGGGATTGTAAAGAATGATGGGACTAATAAGTGTTGCAATAATGCAGGAGCTAGGTTTGTACAATATTATGGCTACCCAGGTGTGTGTGTGTGTGTGTGTGTGTGTGTGTGTGTGTGTGTGTACGTGTGTGTGTGCACAAGAGAGATGAAAGCAACAAGGAAACTGTGTAATATCAGCCTCTGGTCCCGTGGAGAGTTTAAATTCACAGTAGCAGAGAGGAGACAAAACAGAGCGAGAGAATCGCTGATAAAGGCGAGCTAAAGGCAGAAAGGAGAACATGAGTAGAAGTGAGAGATAAGGAGGGAGTGGTGCGGAAAAGAAACGAAGCAGCAGCAGGAGCAGCAGCGTGGGGGAGAGCAGAGATGAGAGGGAAGCTGAATGCAGCAGGGAATTATGGGAGAGATGGGTTCTTACACTTTCTGTTCCTCTTTGTTGGTTTACTTGTGTAACTTTGAGAGACTTAGCTGTAGTTTGTGTGTCTGTGAGTGAATGCTGCTGCTGATCACTGTGCGCGTCTGTCTGTATCCAGTCTGGTGCTCCTGCGTGTGCATGTTGCGTGTACAGTACGGACCTCGGCGTATAAGTGGAGACGGCGAGAGCAGCCTGTCAGGTCCTATCACTCTCTTACCTGTAACTCTGTCAGCATGAGATCTGGATGACTGACAGCTTTCTGACTCACTGACTGTCTGTCTGTGTGTGGGTGTCTGCACGAACCTCTTTACAGCGCACTCATGTGTACACGGCCATTACCCAGCATGTGGCGCGAAAGCTGGCTCTCCCTCCTAGCAGACAAAATATTAAGTCCCGAGAATAATTCAACATCCGTCTGCTTCAGTGCTTAAACACTCACAACAGGGCTTGATTACCTCTCTGCAGGTGGGGGAGGAGGCAAGACGGCAAAAAGGGAGGGGAAGCAAAGGAGGGATAACAAAGCAAGCCCAAAACTAAAACGTAAGCATGGCAGTGGTGGGGAAAAGGGCGAGATATTAAATGACACTCGACAGGAGACGGGTGGATTGGCTGAGAGACGGGTCCAATCTCACAGGCCGGCACTTTGATCTTGATTTGTACGGGCTTGCCACCAGATGTTGGATTTCAAAAGCACCTTACTCACAAGTTGCCAGATATCCAGAGGACGAGCTGTCAGCCCACCATACGGACCATCCGCCAATGATCCCGCCGCCACTTAGCCAGCAGCATTGCTTTATTGTAACCTAGCAACATCCAAAGTGCAGATGCAGGGTCGGGATGTTTACAAATGACAGCTCAAACATTTCAGCCACATCTGTTTGTGTTTTAAGCAGCATCTACAGCTGCAGCTCAGTACATATAATCAAAAGTTAGTTCAGTTATTCAATTCAAAAGGTAAAACTGATATGGACGAATGAAACACAGAGTGATATATTTCATTTATTTCTTTTATGTGGCTTACAGCTAAAGAAAATTTCAAGTTTAATTTCTCTAAAAATAGATAATTACATAAGACCAATGAAAAATACAGCAAACAGTCATCAACTCCCACTGCTACAAAAGATAATTGCTAAAGCAGCTGGCTGTTCAGACTGGCCTGATCTAGCTTGACCTAAACCCTTATAGATCCTCTATGAAGTATTGTCAAGAGGAAGATGAGAGCCAACAACATGAAAATGACCTGAAGGTTGCTACCAAAGCAGCCTGGGCTTCCATTACACCTCAGCAGTACCACAGGCTGATCGCCTCTATGCCACAAGCCAAATGCAGTAAATCAGGCAAAAGGAGCCCCAACCAAGTATTAAGTGCATATACTTTACAGTACATAGACATACTTTTCAGTAGGCTGACATTCTGTATTAGAAATATTCTTGTTTTATTTTAATTTTTTGAGCAACAAAATGTTGTTTTCTTTAGCTGGAGGCCATAATAATCAAACTGAATAGAAATAAAAGTTTGAAATATATTGCTCTTTTTGTAATTATCCTAAATATGAGTTTCACTCTTTGAATGAAATTGCTAAAATAAATGAACTCTTCATTGATGTCCTGATTTCTTGAGAAGCACCTGAACGTACAGGTAAATTGTCCATTGCTATTCAGTTTATTGCACACTTGTCTGCCTGATGGATGATATAAAACACATAAGAACTACTCTGTATGTTTAGCAGTTGTTAAACAAGGGAGCATTGGCCAACATGTTGTCAACCGAGTGCAACAGAGCTCACCTGTGTACCGATAAGCCTCTTACCCTGCCAACTGGTTCCCAGTTGGCCAGGCTCCCCTGCTTAACACCCTAAGATGCAACAGTGCTGAAGGAAAATGTAGGAGGGTGGGTCAAGAGAGAATAGAGGTCAGAATTATAAATGTTTTTTACTTTCTAGCTAAAGCACCACTCAGCAGAAACTCTCACCTTTACCTCTGAAAGTCTGTTGTTTGCTTTTCTATTTTAAATATTAGCTCCAAACCTCACCATGTCTTTGCTCATCTTCATGAACACGCCTGAGCAAAAAATGTTAACTAAAATTGTCATTCAGACTTTCACTTAGTATTTGAGTTAAAAAGTAACGAGCAGGCAGTGACAGCAAAAAATCCAACCTAATCTTTAAGATCTCTAAACTTTGATGCAACACAGTATAATCACATTAATTAGTATGTTTAGGTTATAGCCTGACTAGGTTGCATTTAGATTATCTTTATGGTAGATTAGAAACCTTTGAAAGGTTGATAATTCTGACTTTTATGATTTTCTGTTTCGGGGCTGCAGAAACAGCCCTACAGGGCAGAAAAATGTTTGTTTTCCCAGGGTTTATTTTCTGCCTCATTGTGTAGACCTTAAACATTCAAATTTCTAAAAAACACAAGATGCTGCAATCAGAGGGCTGATTGTGTTGAATAAGATTAGATGCGAATAGTTACCTCCATGTTAGCTTTTGTCTTCTCATCTGCCATCAAGTTTTGAGCAGATCTTTCTAGGCATGAACATCTTGGTTTTTAAATTTACTGATTGAAAAGTTGCAGAAACATTCTTACACACCTATAAAGGTTTCACATATAGATGACACTTAGATTGCAGAACAGGTGGGATCCATCCATCCACCCTGATGCCAAACAATCACTAAGAAATCCAGAAATTGTGTATGAAAAAAATTTATTTTCAAATGAAACATTTGTTGGACCTTATTTTTAATGGTTTTAACCTAACCCTACAATATTCTGGAAGTATTTTGCCATTATTTTGTTTGAGATACTATATAAAATCTAGTTGTTATTTTATCTGCCACTACATTATAATTCATTAATATATGTTCATATTAACCTCTATTATCTCCGGTTTTTAACTAAATGTAAGGATTGGATTCATTGATAATAACATAGATGTTGAAAATGAAATATTAGAGAATAAAGAAATGGTTGAAATGTTAAATTATGGTCTGTGTTGACATCCTGGATTGTTGGTTTTACCTGCTCATAGTTTTTTGTGTGTGTTAATAAAGACTTCACATAACCTAGCAATACTAAATGAGGCTTCAGTACCAATACTAATGCTGACTGGGCATTTTTGGGGAAAGTCTGTTTTATTCCTGTTGTTGGTGCACTCGTCTATTTGCCAGCTGAGCTCCAAACCAGTGCTCTACACTGGTTTGTTTCCCAGCTGAACCTCCTTGAAGTTGTTGTTGTTCTGATTACATATCTCTGCAGTTCCTGTGCTGTGCTCCGTGTTTTCATAACTAATGCAGCAGAATGCAGGAGCCTTCAGATCAGTTCAGGTACTCCAAACCTCCACCAGCCAGGCCACTTGGGGGCAGACACAGAAACACACTGCAAGCTTCCACTCCCACACTGTGATGCCGCCTTCAGAGTTGTCAGACATTTTTTACCAGGCGCTTGTTTAAACTTTTCCAGCAGGTGCTGAGCAGCATTAGCATTCATGTGAGGTTGTGAAGAATTTAAACCCGACGTTGGCTCATTTAGCTCTGTCTTTAGGCTACAAATGCTGGAGATAGAATGTCTGTCTATGAATGTGTGAAGTTCTCATCAACTAATCTGTACCTGTCTTTTCTGCTGTTTGGCGCTCAGCAGCTGGGGGGCTGTGGGTTTTTGCAGAAAAAGACAGAATCTGCCTGCTGCAGCTGAAAATTGACTTAAGAGTTGGGAATCAACTAAAATGATGAAGAAACAGTCGTTAGCTGAAGGATATTGAGGGTTTTGAGTGGAGAGAGGAGCTGCTGTCAATACTCTCTTGGAGTTCATCACTCAGCCAATAAAGGTAACCATGTGTGCACACCGTGTGGCTCTCTGGGCCTACTTTACATTAGCTGTGTGCACAGAACACTGATGAGCACTGGAGCTTTAATACTAAGGACAGTTAGCACTTATGGAAACTTTAGGATCGCTTTGAAACTATAAACAAGTGCTCAGATTGGGGTTATTACATTTTTATAACGTCTTTTGTGCTTCAGTGCAGCTCATTCTCAGGTGGTTTTTGTCTCCGTCCCTCACATCTGTTTCTCCATCTCACTCTGCTCATAGACTCTGGGTTTTAACACCGCTAAATTCCCAATAATAAATTCCCTTTTATGCATTTCCTGTTTCTGTTGTCAGACATTAAACGAGTATGAAACGACACAAATGTGACCCGTTAAGACTTTAACATAAACCAAGCGTCACTCGAGAGCCTTTTCCTGCCTTCTGCTCTGTGCTGCTTGATTTTATTGGCACCACAGCACCCTGACAAAAATAACCAAAGGCATAGTTGAAAACAAGAGCCTGGTTTGATTTAGGTTTTATTTAAATGTAAAATTATCACTTTGAGAAAGTTGGAGCCTAAACGGCATCTTTGTAAGGTCTTTCTTCACAGCCCTGTTGTGTTAGCTGAACATGCGGCGCTGCTCCTGTTGGCAGCTAGTCTCTGGTACAATAGGCGCTTTTAAACTAAGCCGTTTTCTTTTTGCATTTGTTGGAATTATGATTATCGATTAATTAATATTTATCAAGAATTATAATTAACAATCATAATTTGACAAAATTAATTTCTTAACCAAAATCCTCATTTATGAATCGAAGACCAGGGATGTCTTCTGGTGTTGTAATTGTGGCTCAACGCCTTTGATAATTACAACCGTTAAATACTCAGTAATAATTGATAACTATTACCAGAGATGTCACTGTTTAATCAACCGTTTCTGCCGAAACGTGGGGAACTTTTAACCTTATTTTGACTGACGAATCACTCTTGCACAAAATAAACACAAAACGCCTTCTCTTTATCTATGTGAATATTTATTAAATCACAGCCTGATACAATTCGCTCTTCCGATTTAATAATCTTCACCTACTCAAACATGCAAAGTTCTACACAAAAAGGGGGTAAAATGTCTAGCTAAACAAAATAAAGCAAAACAGCAGTGAGTGCGTATTGAATCAGACAAAGAAAATGGTGAATTTCCCCATGAGGTTATTATAACAGTTCAGTTTCACAGCGCACCTGCGCGCAGGTGTTTGCACGGTAAAGACACACTTGCGAGACACGGCGGTCTCCGAAAGTACCAGCAAGTTTCAAAACAATGGCATGCACATACAATTCAGAACACGTTAGACTCTAAATGGTGACTAATCGCACAAAAAGTTCCTACTCTATCCTACTCTATCTTTAATAACGAAATAAAGGAAAAATAAAAAAAGATGGGTTTTACTTTGTTGGAGTCTTCCTTCTGAGCAGAGGGAGAGAGGAGGAAGGAGAAAGTTGGAAGTTAATGTGCGTCCACAGTTAACTTCGGGAAGAGCGGTCAATCTTCGTCCTTTGTCCTCCTTGGCAAAAACGAAAAATATGATCTGACCGTCAGCAGTCAATTAGAACCTAGCAAGGAGGGAAAGCTGCGTCTCCTTGAAACTCTGTGGTTTTGGTTACGTGTTAAACTCACGTCTTCGATTGGCAAAGTGAAATTTCTGGCCTTCTCATTCCAGAAACCTCGTTAAGAACATGATAAATGATGTCAACAGATCCTTACACCTGTCTTTAGGATTCCATGGTATTACACGTATATTAGCAGGGCATTTATTTTGTGCCGTTTGCCTGATTGATAGACTGGAATGAGATCCTTTGGAGCCGCTTAACCTCTCTGCAAACTACGGCTTCAGCTAAAGAATGTAAATGAGCAAACACCAGGCAGAATATACGAGGACAGCTGAACTTTCTTTTAGTTCTTTTAGTTTAACCAGATTCTCCACATAGCCATATGATTTATGGCTAAAAAGACGAAATGCTGGAACTGAATCAAAAGGAGTTTGAATGTTAATGCAACTTTTTTATTTTTATGTTTACATTTTGTGTGTTTTTTAGTTGAGTTGTATAAAATAAATGTGATAATAAAGGTGGAAAAAGTCCTGAGATGCATGGATATCAGCCCATAAGAACTGGATTTGTACTTCCCTGGTATGAATGATTTTATTAGTATTTACACCGCCATAACTTTTGTGTTAAACCAGCGTCTTTCCACATCCAGTCAGCACATTAAACGTAACACTAGAAAGTTAAGCTACAAATCCCAGAGCACCCTGAAACTACAATTAGAATCACATATTAAAAGTCAAAGTAGAGAGGGATGCAGAAAATGTGGGAGGTGCTTTTGCTGCTTATTTTGGTTAAAAACAGAGAGTACTTACGTTTGAACGTCTGAGAAATCAGTTTGATGCTGACAGAAAACATGTTGAATCAAAATCAAAGTGTGACTCAGATTTAATGTTTCAGCTCCGACACGGTGTCGCTGCTTCACTCTTAGTCTTTTGTTTGTGCAAATCATTTTTTATTACATGAAAATCCTGAAAGAAGTCACAGAGAAATCTTTTCTCTAATGCAAGCCTTAATATAATCCTGAGAACACTGAAGAAGTTACTGCCCAGTAAAGAAATGTTGTGCTTAAATCAGAGGGTTTGCATCATATTTATTTATTTACATTAGCTGTTTTGTTCTCCTATAATATCAAGCAACGTTATTAGTAGTTATATGCTTTTTGCTGTTATTATGGCCTGCGATAAAATATTTATTGTCAAAACTAATAATTACAAACTGCTGACAGAGGAGAGAGCATTATGATTTTTACTTTTAATCTGACCCGTAAGCTTTGTTATATTCATATTCTGACTCCTAACAATCTGAGAAAATACACGTCCATATTTCAGTCAATATTTTGACATAGTACAAAAAAATGGCAAGCGTATCTATTTATTTGTCTTATTTTACCAGAGTTTTGGCATTGAATGTGCCTCCCCATGAAACACCCTTGCGTTAGACTATTAGGCACAAACAAGGGTCTGGTTATTTAGTCGAAGACCATGTTTGTTTGCAGTTCATTAGCAAAAACAGTGCTCTCTGATATTTGTGTTGCAAAACTGAACGTCTGGAGCGTCACTGGGCACGGGAGCTATCTGCAAATTAATGTGGTGTAAAAATCAGTTAAATAGCATTTCTGGAGCCACTATAGTTTTTTTTTTACTACTATAAATTAGCTTCCGATTGTTCCTCTGCTACATTGTGCCAAGCAGTCATGTTTGCAACACTGGTTTCCTTTTAACCTTTTTTTAAATAACTTGCTGCAAACCAGCATGGTAATCAATTTAAATGACTTAGAGGGGAAAACAGCCTCTCTGTTGCATCTCTGAGAATATTATCATAAACCCGGAGCCGAAAACAGTATTAAAATAAACTCCAAAAAGAAGGCAAAAGCAGAGTTTGATGTAGTTTATTTTATCAGCATGTAAATGACAGAGCCAAACCAATGAGATTTTCTTCAGAAAAACTACATGTTTATACACGCACCTGTATCCGTATCAGATTCCTCCCAACTCTCAGTAAATACAATGTTTACATTTCAAAGACCTATCAGAGCAGTGAACCAATAATTTTACATTTTTGCTGTTGTATTGTATGTGTGCTAAGCAAACACCTCCCCAACACGTGCACATTGAATGTGCAAGGTGTGCACTTTTTATCAGGATGTAACGAAACAGACAGCGATTCAGGCCGGCCTCTGTTCATGTTACAGAGAAGCTTTGCGATTACGTGATCTAGTGTTTTTTTTTTTCTGTGGGATTAACTTTTGTCTGTTTCTGCAACCCGAGATCCCTGAGAGAGCTCTGTACTTCCTGTAAGATACTGAGAGCTCGTAATTACTCCACAGAAGCCCATTTACAAAAAATCTCAAGACTTTCTTTAAAAATCCAAAACAACTGTTAGCATAACTGAAACACAGTAGTATGGAGCATAAGATATTTAAATAACACTTCTACTTAATCTCTTTACGAGGCAAAAGGATAATAGTATTAAAATATGGGCCAAAAATCAGAAACTGTATCCTTCTTTGATCACTTTTTGGTTGTCTTTCCCAATGCTAAATCCTCCTTTCTACTTTCTCAGCTTTTTTAGTATTTCTTTTACTCTTATTTCTTTATTTGTTTTTTCTGTCACATACTGTGTGTTTTTGCAGTGTCGTGCATTACGAGGGAATCAGTGGAAGGTGAAATATACTGTTTGGGGAGCGTGGGACCTGCACAGTTGGAGGTGGGGAACGCAGACAGTGCTGGAGAGGCTCAGATAGTAAAAGTGCTGCAGGAAATAGAGAGGCACAAATCAAGAGAGATATCACTCCGTCAGAAACTGCCTGTTATTCTCTCCTCTCATCTCTCCCTGCCTTCGGTCTTCCAGTTTCTGTTCCCTCAGTGGCCAATTAACGCAAATTAAAAATCCTCACTGCAGCTCTCCTGGACTCCTCTTCCTCTTCTGACTCGGAAACATTTGTTTCTTTTCCTTTTTTTCGCCTGTCACCTTGTCGCTCTGCCTCGTCTCTGACATAGTAGTTCTGTCTGTCATGATCAACAGCTTACACTCCTTGTTTGCCCCCTCTCTATTCACCTACTTCCTAACCTTTGTACCTTTTCACTTCGCCCCCTCATCTCCCTCGCTCCTAAATTTGGTTCCTCCAGATTCTCACTTTCCTTTTTTCATCCCTTCTCACCTCCTCCCCGCTTCTCCTCTGTTCATCATCAGCACTGAGGTTTCTGCAGTGCTGCCAAGAGACTTGACAAGGCTCTTGGCTAAAGACTGTAGCACTCCGGCTGTGATAACTCGCTTTTTGAGGAGTTTTTTTTTTCTCTTTTTCTCAAGGTTGTCGACATCTTTGCTTCTTCCTGCCACGGTGTCAGCAGTGCGATCCTCACAAGTGTTAAAAAGCTTCATCAAAACTGCTGCTGCTGATGAGGAGGAGCGCTATGATGATGATCACAGCAGCATCAGCCTTGGTGTTAATTCATTCAGTTAATTCATTTGCCTTGAAGGAGTAAAGGGGATGAAAAACAAGCGTCAGTATTGCTTGGCTCAGGGGAAAAGAGTTAAGGAGGAGTGGGAGTGAGAGCGAGGAAAAAATGTCTTTGCTGCTGCTCTCTGGTGAAGAAAATTATGTCCGCTCCTTTCCGGCATCTGCATCTTGTTCCTCCCTTTTCCGTCTTCTTATTTAGAATAACTGTTCCTCTCTCTCTCTTTCACAGAAAGGTGCAAAAAGATAAGGAGAGCCACATGGGCCCCTGTAAGACCTGAGCCGTCCTTTTGTCCTAAAACCCAGGCCTGGATTAAAGAGCTATGTGTGCTTGGCTGAGCACAAACTGAGGCCGAGCTCACAAAGGGCCCGGCTAGCCTTTTTCCTGCCTCCCGCTTTTAAAGGCAGATAAAGAAAGGCGAGAGACAGATGGAGGTATGAGAAGCACGGTTAGAGAGAAAGGGGAGGAGAGGAGGAGGAGATGGAAGTATGGACAGTCTCTGAGTATGAAAAGCAGGAGCAGCGACTCGTGGCATCCCAGGTAAGAATAGTGGGAGGCCACTAGAGGAGGGAGAAAAGAGGAGAGGATGGAGGGTGGGACAGAGCCAGAGAGAGGGAGGTGACAATAAGTATGGAGAAAAGCTGAAATGGCAAACAAAAGGAAAAGTGGGAATGACCGGATGGCACTTTGTCAAGTTTTCCTGAGGTTTATGCCAGTGAAACGCCCAGTTATGACAATAACAAGGCACACACATTCAAACCCACACCCTCACAGTCTCCTGCTGCCTTTGTGCCGGCTGAATGTGTGAGAGGCATGCAAAATTTATTCTGCCCATCCACCCTGTCTGTGCTCGTTTTTTACTTCTGTTCTACAGCCTTTATGTTTATTACTGTTTAATGAAGAAGATCATACAAAATGACAACATATAATATAACAAGAAACTTTTTTTTTTTTCTTTAAGTATGTCTGTTGCAAACAAGCTTTTGTGTTGAAATGGGTCAGACTGATCTTTGTTTTCACACGTTGACGAAAGAAACCTCTTCTTATTCTAATTGATCTGATAAGTGTTCAGGACTTTAAGGCGGAGTGCAGGATAAAACCTCAAAGCTCTGTGTTAAGAGAGAGGGGCTTTCTACATATAAGAGAACAACTGACATCAAAGCCAGCATTAGTGATACCATCGGATACCGCATGAATTAAATATTACGCTTAAGTAAAGTGTTTGTATTCAAGATCCAACCCGTCTTATCCAGCTCAAGTTATCTGACCCCTTTTGCTATCTAGTTAATTGGCAGATAACAGCATTTGTTTTGTTGAAATGGTAATAGTTTAACAAAAGTCATGTCTCGGATGTTCCTTTGTGATTTTAAAAGGTTTAATATTTTTAAAGAGCTTTTTCTCGTTAGCAGAGACCAGGAGCCGCTGTTACCCAAACACTTTCAGTCTATCTTCAGTTTCATTTATTGAGTGAAAAAAACTATCCAAACAAACCTGGCTTTATGTGGTAACATAACATCATATTGGAGGGTTTTTAAGCATTATTACCCTGTTCAAGGTCATGCCACAGCACTTCAATTGAGGTCACTCCAAAACCTACATTTTTTTTATTTTTTATGTATATATATTTTTAACCATTCAGAAGTGGACCTGCATCCTTTTGCAGTGATGAACTGTAGTTGGGCTTACGGTAACAAACTAATGGCGGGACATTCTCCAGCAGGATTTTATGGTCCAGAGCAGAATTCATGGTTGCATCAATTATAGCAAGTCATTCAGTTCCTCAAGCAGCAAAGCAACCCCAGGCCATCATACTGCCACCACCATGTTTGTCTGACAGTATGATGTTCATTTTCTGGAATGCTGTGTTGGTTTTATACCATATATAACTGTCATGATGTAGGGTTGTTTGGTTTTTGGTTTCGGGTTTTTTCCTTATGTTTCTCACTGTTCAAGTTTTGAATCATGTTTCTGTTTATTTTCCTGGTCATGCTTTTGTTTTGTCGTCTTGTTCATGTTTTGTCAAGTTTGGTTTTCGGATCTGGTTATGCTTTTGCTTCATGTTTTTCTAGTTTGTGTTCAAGAGTCTCTGTTTTGCTCCAGTCACGTTTTGTTTTGTTAATTAAGTTTATTCAGTTCACCTGCTTCAAGTTAATCTGTCTCCTTACTCCACCTGGTTTTCACGCCATATATTCACACCTGTTCTGTTAGTCTTTGCGGAAACATCTTTCACTCTCATGCTCATGTCTAGCTCTCTAACCAAGTCTTGTCTTTTTTTTTTATCATGCCATGCCTGTCTTGTCTGCCCGTTTGTTTTGTTCCTGCCTCCTGTAGTGAGTGAGTTTTTTTGTTATCAAACCTTTTTTCACTTACCATCACGCTGCCTGCTCGTCTGCATTCTGAGGTCCAATTCCAAGTTAACCATGACAGAACCATGACAGTATGTTTCCGCCAAACATGGACCTCGCGGACAGTAGGCAGGAGAGCGCCTGGGATCGCTGGATTAAGCAGCAGATGAAGGAGGCGATGAGACTTCTGCCGACTGATTTGGAGGTTCTTCCATCTCCTCTGCTGCTGGAACAGATGGAGCGTGAGGCAGCCCAGCGCCAGAGAGTTCGGGAGGGCTGTTCTGTCCCTCCGCCTCAGCTCCGACGTTCCCCACCTGCTTCCGTACCGGCAACAAAGCCGTCATCTTCCTCCCGCCGCAAGAATCACTGTCATGCAGGGATTCCCAGCCAGTCGCCTGGCGAGGAGGTGGTTTCCCTGCCAGCTGACGTGAGGGCTGCAGCAAGTAAGCCCGCATCTTCGTCTGCCACAGCACTGTCTCCCAGGCTTGCTGCACCTCCGCCCATGCCGTCTGCACTCGCTCCAGCCCGGTGTTCTGGGGCAACACCTGCCGAGCTGGAGCAGGGCTTGAGGTTCACTACAAGCCAAATAAAGATCTTCAGGACGACTGGTCTCCTGTATTCCTCTCCTGAGCAGATGGAGAGGATAAGGCAGATCGAGATGGAGTATGAAGCGGCAGTAAGGCTGTTTTACTGCCATCCTCCATCGCCCACGTCAAGTCTCCAGGGCGCTGCTGCTGCAGAGCAGCCCACATCAGGACCACAGCCTCAGCCTGACTCCAGGCCTGACACACCACAGCCTCGGCCTGTCACGTCACTGAGGGTTCGGCCGATGCCTCAGCTCCTGCTCACGTCACCGAGGGTCCGGTCGACGCCTCAGCTCCTGCTCACGTCACTGAGGGTCCGGTCAACGCCTCAGCTCCTGCTCACGTCACTGAGGGTCCAGTCAACGCCTCAGCTCCTGCTCACGTCACGGAGGCTCCCGTCGACGCCTCAGCTCCTTCGCACGTCACTGAGGGTCCGGTCGACGCCTCAGCTCCTGCTCACGTCACTGAGGGTCCGGCCGACGCCTCAGCTCCTGCTCACGTCACTGAGGGTCCGGCCGACGCCTCAGCTCCTGCTCACGTCACTGAGGGTCCGGTCGACGCCTCAGCTCCTGCTCACGTCACTGAGGGTCCGGTCGACGCCTCAGCTCCTGCTCACGTCATTGAGGGTCCGGTCGACGCCTCAGCTCCTGCTCACGTCACTGAGGGTCCGGTCGACGCCTCAGCTCCTGCTCACGTCACGGAGGATCCCGTCGACGCCTCAGCTCCTGCTCACGTCACTGAGGGTCCGGCCGACGCCTCAGCTCCTGCTCACGTCACGGAGGATCCCGTCGACGCCTCAGCTCCTGCTCACGTCACTGAGGGTCCGGTCGACGCCTCAGCTCCTGCTCACGTCACTGAGGGTCCGGCCGACGCCTCAGCTCCTGCTCACGTCACGGAGGATCCCGTCGACGCCTCAGCTCCTGCTCACGTCTTTGGAGGGTCCGGCCCATGCCTCAGCTCCTGCTCACATCACTGAGGGTCCGGCCGACGCCTCAGCTCCTGCTCACGTCACTGAGGGTCCGGCCGACGCCTCAGCTCCTGCTCACGTCATTGAAGGTCCGGCCAACGCCTCAGCTCCTGCTCACGTCACTGAGGGTCTCACCGACGCCTCAGCTCCTGCTCACGTCACTGAGGGTCCGGCCGACGCCTCAGCTCCTGCTCACGTCATTGAAGGTCCGGCCGACGCCTCAGCTCCTGCTCACGTCACTGAGGGTCCGGCCGACGCCTCAACTCCTGCTCACGTCACTGTAGGTCCGGTCGACGCCTCAGCTCCTGCTCACGTCACTGAGGGTCCGGTCGACGCCTCAGCTCCTGCTCACGTCACTGAGGGTCCAGTCGACGCCTCAGCTCCTGCTCACGTCACTGTAGGTCCGGCCGATGCCTCAGCTCCTGCTCACGTCACTGAGGGTCCGGACGACGCCTCAGCTCCTGCTCACGTCACTGATGGTCTCACCGACGCCTCAGCTCCTGCTCACGTCACTGAGGGTCCGGCCGACGCCTCAGCTCCTGCTCACGTCACTGTAGGTCCGGTCGATGCCTCAGCTCCTGCTCACGTCACTGAGGGTCCGGTCGACGCCTCAGCTCCTGCTCACGTCACTGTAGGTCCGGCCGATGCCTCAGCTCCTGCTCACGTCACTGTAGGTCCGGCCGATGCCTCAGCTCCTGCGCACGTCACTGAGGGTCCGGTTGACGCCTCAGCTCCTGCTCACGTCTTTGGAGGGTCCGGACGACGCCTCAGCTCCTGCTCACGTCACTGAGGGTCCGGTCGACGCCTCAGCTCCTGCGCACGTCCCGGAGGGTCCGGTCGACGCCTCAGCTCCTGCTCACGTCACTGAGGGTCCGGCCGACGCCTCAGCTCCTGCTCACGTCACTGAGGGTCCGGACGACGCCTGAGCTCCTGCTCACGTCACTGAGGGTCTGGTCGACGCCTCAGCTCCTGCTCACGTCACTGAGGGTCCGGCCGACGCCTCAGCTCCTGTTGACATCACGGAGGATCCCATCGACGCCTCAGCTCCTGTTCCTAGTTTGCAGGAGTTTAAGGAACGTTTTGTCCTCGTTCTGGCTTTTGAACCCAGAGCTGAGGGGTCGCCAGGCTCTGCTTCAGCCTCTGAGGGTTCGCCAGGCTCTGCTTCAGCCTCTGAGGGTTCGCAAGGCTCCATGCCTCTGGAGTTCCACAGAGTGTCTGGGAGGTCCTCTACTCTGCTCAGTCGGCCTCCACGTCTTTGGTGCAGGCCTGGTTGCCCGCCTGAACTCTGTGCCTGCTCGGGACGACCTCCTGGTCGCCCGCCTGAACTCTATTTTTGTTTCTGGCCCTCCTACCAAGACCCCCACCGCCCGCCCTGGTCGGGTTGTTTTTGTTTTTAAACCTTATTAAACCTTTTTTTTTTCACTTACCATCACGCTGCCTGCTCGTCTGCATTCTGGGGTCAAATTCCAAGAAAACCATGACAGAACCGTGACAATAACGGGACACTCGCCTTCCAAACAGTTTTTGACTGGTAAGTTCACAAATTATATTCCCCAAACTCTTGTGGCTCACCAACAGGCCTTTGTGTTCCTGCTGGCCAGAAGTGGTTTTCACCTTAGAACTCTAACATGGATGCCATCTCTGCCCCGTCTCTCTTTCTTATTGTTCAATCAGGAACACAGAAATTAACTGAGACAAGTGAGGCCTGCAGCACTTTAGATGATGTTCTGTGTTTTTGTGCGACCTCCTGGATGTATTGTCCAAGAGCTCGTGGAGTACTTATGGCAGGCCAGCCACCACTGTTCTATGATTTCTCCATTTTAAGTTAATGGCTCTGCCCATGATTAACCTTGTTACCATTTCCTGATTAATACATATCATTGACTTTGTATCTACCGTCCTTGAATTTCTTTAGATTGAGGCATGATGTGTTGGTTTTTTAAGTGTTTTAGCCTACTTCATGTTATCAGACAGGTTCTGTCGAAGTGATAATGTGATTCTACAGGTTCTGCAGTAATCAGGCCTGGTAGTGGCTGGTGGAGCTGAACTTAGGTTTCCAAATTAGTGTAAATGACAGTTTATACATCATTTAACAAGGGGGTGATTACTTTTTCACACTATGGTTCGGACAGCTTTCTTTCCTCAATAAATGAAATCATAAATCAAAAAGTGCAATTAGAATTTTCGTGGCACTATACTGGTCCTTCTCATGCAGGGATTCCCAGCCAGTCGCCTGGCGAGGAGGTGGTTTCCCTGCCAGCTGACGTGAGGGCTGCAGCAAGTAAGCCCGCATCTTCGTCTGCCACAGCACTGTCTCCCAGGCTTGCTGCACCTCCGCCCATGCCGTCTGCACTCGCTCCAGCCCGGTGTTCTGGGGCAACACCTGCCGAGCTGGAGCAGGGCTTGAGGTTCACTACAAGCCAAATAAAGATCTTCAGGACGACTGGTCTCCTGTATTCCTCTCCTGAGCAGATGGAGAGGATAAGGCAGATCGAGATGGAGTATGAAGCGGCAGTAAGGCTGTTTTACTGCCATCCTCCATCGCCCACGTCAAGTCTCCAGGGCGCTGCTGCTGCAGAGCAGCCCACATCAGGACCACAGCCTCAGCCTGACTCCAGGCCTGACACACCACAGCCTCGGCCTGTCACGTCACTGAGGGTTCGGCCGATGCCTCAGCTCCTGCTCACGTCACCGAGGGTCCGGTCGACGCCTCAGCTCCTGCTCACGTCACTGAGGGTCCGGTCAACGCCTCAGCTCCTGCTCACGTCACTGAGGGTCCAGTCAACGCCTCAGCTCCTGCTCACGTCACGGAGGCTCCCGTCGACGCCTCAGCTCCTTCGCACGTCACTGAGGGTCCGGTCGACGCCTCAGCTCCTGCTCACGTCACTGAGGGTCCGGCCGACGCCTCAGCTCCTGCTCACGTCACTGAGGGTCCGGTCGACGCCTCAGCTCCTGCTCACGTCACTGAGGGTCCGGCCGACGCCTCAGCTCCTGCTCACGTCACTGAGGGTCCGGTCGACGCCTCAGCTCCTGCTCACGTCACTGAGGGTCCGGTCGACGCCTCAGCTCCTGCTCACGTCATTGAGGGTCCGGTCGACGCCTCAGCTCCTGCTCACGTCACTGAGGGTCCGGTCGACGCCTCAGCTCCTGCTCACGTCACGGAGGATCCCGTCGACGCCTCAGCTCCTGCTCACGTCACTGAGGGTCCGGTCGACGCCTCAGCTCCTGCTCACGTCACTGAGGGTCCGGTCGACGCCTCAGCTCCTGCTCACGTCACGGAGGATCCCGTCGACGCCTCAGCTCCTGCGCACGTCACTGAGGGTCCGGTCGACGCCTCAGCTCCTGCTCACGTCACTGAGGGTCCGGCCGACGCCTCAGCTCCTGCTCACGTCACGGAGGATCCCGTCGACGCCTCAGCTCCTGCTCACGTCTTTGGAGGGTCCGGCCCATGCCTCAGCTCCTGCTCACATCACTGAGGGTCCGGCCGACGCCTCAGCTCCTGCTCACGTCACTGAGGGTCCGGCCGACGCCTCAGCTCCTGCTCACGTCATTGAAGGTCCGGCCAACGCCTCAGCTCCTGCTCACGTCACTGAGGGTCTCACCGACGCCTCAGCTCCTGCTCACGTCACTGAGGGTCCGGCCGACGCCTCAGCTCCTGCTCACGTCATTGAAGGTCCGGCCGACGCCTCAGCTCCTGCTCACGTCACTGAGGGTCTCACCGACGCCTCAGCTCCTGCTCACGTCACTGAGGGTCCGGCCGACGCCTCAACTCCTGCTCACGTCACTGTAGGTCCGGTCGACGCCTCAGCTCCTGCTCACGTCACTGAGGGTCCGGTCGACGCCTCAGCTCCTGCTCACGTCACTGAGGGTCCAGTCGACGCCTCAGCTCCTGCTCACGTCACTGTAGGTCCGGCCGATGCCTCAGCTCCTGCTCACGTCACTGAGGGTCCGGACGACGCCTCAGCTCCTGCTCACGTCACTGATGGTCTCACCGACGCCTCAGCTCCTGCTCACGTCACTGAGGGTCCGGCCGACGCCTCAGCTCCTGCTCACGTCACTGTAGGTCCGGTCGATGCCTCAGCTCCTGCTCACGTCACTGAGGGTCCGGTCGACGCCTCAGCTCCTGCTCACGTCACTGTAGGTCCGGCCGATGCCTCAGCTCCTGCTCACGTCACTGTAGGTCCGGCCGATGCCTCAGCTCCTGCGCACGTCACTGAGGGTCCGGTTGACGCCTCAGCTCCTGCTCACGTCTTTGGAGGGTCCGGACGACGCCTCAGCTCCTGCTCACGTCACTGAGGGTCCGGTCGACGCCTCAGCTCCTGCGCACGTCCCGGAGGGTCCGGTCGACGCCTCAGCTCCTGCTCACGTCACTGAGGGTCCGGCCGACGCCTCAGCTCCTGCTCACGTCACTGAGGGTCCGGACGACGCCTCAGCTCCTGCTCACGTCACTGAGGGTCTGGTCGACGCCTCAGCTCCTGCTCACGTCACTGAGGGTCCGGCCGACGCCTCAGCTCCTGTTGACATCACGGAGGATCCCATCGACGCCTCAGCTCCTGTTCCTAGTTTGCAGGAGTTTAAGGAACGTTTTGTCCTCGTTCTGGCTTTTGAACCCAGAGCTGAGGGGTCGCCAGGCTCTGCTTCAGCCTCTGAGGGTTCGCCAGGCTCTGCTTCAGCCTCTGAGGGTTCGCAAGGCTCCATGCCTCTGGAGTTCCACAGAGTGTCTGGGAGGTCCTCTACTCTGCTCAGTCGGCCTCCACGTCTTTGGTGCAGGCCTGGTTGCCCGCCTGAACTCTGTGCCTGCTCGGGACGACCTCCTGGTCGCCCGCCTGAACTCTATTTTTGTTTCTGGCCCTCCTACCAAGACCCCCACCGCCCGCCCTGGTCGGGTTGTTTTTGTTTTTAAACCTTATTAAACCTTTTTTTTTTCACTTACCATCACGCTGCCTGCTCGTCTGCATTCTGGGGTCAAATTCCAAGAAAACCATGACAGAACCGTGACAATAACGGGACACTCGCCTTCCAAACAGTTTTTGACTGGTAAGTTCACAAATTATATTCCCCAAACTCTTGTGGCTCACCAACAGGCCTTTGTGTTCCTGCTGGCCAGAAGTGGTTTTCACCTTAGAACTCTAACATGGATGCCATCTCTGCCCCGTCTCTCTTTCTTATTGTTCAATCAGGAACACAGAAATTAACTGAGACAAGTGAGGCCTGCAGCACTTTAGATGATGTTCTGTGTTTTTGTGCGACCTCCTGGATGTATTGTCCAAGAGCTCGTGGAGTACTTATGGCAGGCCAGCCACCACTGTTCTATGATTTCTCCATTTTAAGTTAATGGCTCTGCCCATGATTAACCTTGTTACCATTTCCTGATTAATACATATCATTGACTTTGTATCTACCGTCCTTGAATTTCTTTAGATTGAGGCATGATGTGTTGGTTTTTTAAGTGTTTTAGCCTACTTCATGTTATCAGACAGGTTCTGTCGAAGTGATAATGTGATTCTACAGGTTCTGCAGTAATCAGGCCTGGTAGTGGCTGGTGGAGCTGAACTTAGGTTTCCAAATTAGTGTAAATGACAGTTTATACATCATTTAACAAGGGGGTGATTACTTTTTCACACTATGGTTCGGACAGCTTTCTTTCCTCAATAAATGAAATCATAAATCAAAAAGTGCAATTAGAATTTTCGTGGCACTATACTGGTCCTTCTCAAAATATTAGCATATTGTGATAAAGTTCATTATTTTCCATAATGTCATGATGAAAATTTAACATTCATATATTTTAGATTCATTGCACACTAACTGAAATATTTCAGGTCTTTTATTGTCTTAATACGGATGATTTTGGCATACAGCTCATGAAAACCCAAAATTCCTATCTCACAAAATTAGCATATCATTAAAAGGGTCTCTAAACGAGCTATGAACCTAATCATCTGAATCAACGAGTTAACTCTAAATACCTGCAAAAGATTCCTGAGGCCTTTAAAACTCCCAGCCTGGTTCATCACTCAAAACCCCAATCATGGGTAAGACTGCCGACCTGACTGCTGTCCAGAAGGCCACTATTGACACCCTCAAGCAAGAGGGTAAGACACAGAAAGACATTTCTGAACGAATAGGCTGTTCCCAGAGTGCTGTATCAAGGCACCTCAGTGGGAAGTCTGTGGGAAGGAAAAAGTGTGGCAGAAAACGCTGCACAACGAGAAGAGGTGACCGGACCCTGAGGAAGATTGTGGAGAAGGGCCGATTCCAGACCTTGGGGGACCTGCGGAAGCAGTGGACTGAGTCTGGAGTAGAAACATCCAGAGCCACCGTGCACAGGCGTGTGCAGGAAATGGGCTACAGGTGCCGCATTCCCCAGACCTGGGCTACAGAGAAGCAGCACTGGACTGTTGCTCAGTGGTCCAAAGTACTTTTTTCGGATGAAAGCAAATTCTGCATGTCATTCGGAAATCAAGGTGCCAGAGTCTGGAGGAAGACTGGGGAGAAGGAAATGCCAAAATGCCAGAAGTCCAGTGTCAAGTACCCACAGTCAGTGATGGTCTGGGGTGCCGTGTCAGCTGCTGGTGTTGGTCCACTGTGTTTTATCAAGGGCAGGGTCAATGCAGCTAGCTATCAGGAGATTTTGGAGCACTTCATGCTTCCATCTGCTGAAAAGCTTTATGGAGATGAAGATTTCATTTTTCAGCACGACCTGGCACCTGCTCACAGTGCCAAAACCACTGGTAAATGGTTTACTGACCATGGTATCACTGTGCTCAATTGGCCTGCCAACTCTCCTGACCTGAACCCCATAGAGAATCTGTGGGATATTGTGAAGAGAACGTTGAGAGACTCAAGACCCAACACTCTGGATGAGCTAAAGGCCGCTATCGAAGCATCCTGGGCCTCCATAAGACCTCAACAGTGCCACAGGCTGATTGCCTCCATGCCACACCGCATTGAAGCAGTCATTTCTGCAAAAGGATTCCCGACCAAGTATTGAGTGCATAACTGTACATGATTATTTGAAGGTTGACGTTTTTTGTATTAAAAACACTTTTCTTTTATTGGTCGGATGAAATATGCTAATTTTGTGAGATAGGAATTTTGGGTTTTCATGAGCTGTATGCCAAAATCATCCGTATTAAGACAATAAAAGACCTGAAATATTTCAGTTAGTGTGCAATGAATCTAAAATATATTAATGTTAAATTTTCATCATGACATTATGGAAAATAATGAACTTTATCACAATATGCTAATATTTTGAGAAGGACCTGTACAGCTCAATAAATTGAAGGATTAGCTTTTTTCTTACTATCTTACATTTTCACTCTGACTGTTGCATATGTAGAGAAATAATGCAAAGGCAAATAAATCAGCCAGCATTGCTAATCGGGAGGCTCTAAGGTTGCATGTAAGGGGATACGGGAAGCAAAAATTGTTTCATAATTTGTCCTTAATTTCATGCAAATTAATAATTCTCCTAACATAAAAATCCAATTGTTTGTTACTGACCCAGTGTGACACTCTTTGAACACAGTTGCCGCTTGTTAAGAACCCCTGATATAAACCTTATAGAATAAATACATCCATTTCTTCCCATAAGCACTTTATTATATAACCATTGGACTTGCCATAAGGCTAAGGCTCTCACTCTCCTGCTGCCATCTGGATGAAATCCAAACTTTGCCCTCAGCCTTCTGTTTTATTTTATTTCGTTTTGTTTTATTATTATTAACATTTTATTTGTGAAGCTTTTCTTTTAGTGTCTTTTCATTTATATTTTTGGGATATTTGATCTTTTACTCTTTTTTTCATTTTCAGTGTGGATTACTTTAGTCAACTGAATTTCAATTGACAATTTTCCAGCATCATTAATTCATATTCCTTTATAATTAGGATGAACAGGCTATTGCATATTTTTACATGTCACATGATTACAATTAGGCAAATTTCCCTCTTTAACAACGTGACAGTCTTCCTTTTACATGTGTAATTTTGCATAAATGTGCAAAGCAGGGTAATGTTAGGCTTGCTAGATTGCCATCAAAACGACCTATTTGTAAATCTTATTTTTCTTCTTCCTGGGTCTGAAGTGCTACATTCTTTTCACCTATTGAAATTAGATGTATTTGATTAATTTTTAGGTTATTTTTAAATTTAATTGTTTTCTGCTTTCATTTTTATTTGTATTTTTATTATTTCATTTTGGATTGCATTTTTTGTTTTTTTTGTTTTATATTGCACTATACTGTTTTATTTTCACCTCCCTTTTTTTCATTTTGTTTTCATTTAAAATTTACGTCACTTGACACAGTATGTCATTTATTCCCATTAATTCCCATTTCTTGCTAATTAGCATTCTCAGGCAGTGTTGCATATGTCATGTGATGACAATTAGGAAAAATCCCCCTTTTAGCAAGATGACAAAATGCTCCATTTACATGCATATTTTCGCACACTGTGCAACTGCTCTGATGAAAGCTGCTGCTAGGTGGAGGGTAAAAACGCTGCTGCAAAATCAGCATAAGGGAGCTCCTCTGTCTTTTTTCCGCATTAATCAACAAACAGACGCAAAGCCTGAGAAACGCAGTAAATACAGCAGTTTGTGTTAAAATGAACCAATGAGGTGCAGTTATTTTAATTGGTTCATGTCTGTTCACTCAGTACTGTTTATATTCTGAAGAGAAGCTCCACTCTTAGCAAAGCATCTCTCATACATACATTTACGCATTATGACTTTCAAAATATGGCATTTATTCTGCTTTCCCTATTAGGACAGAGGCTTGTGCTATTTCACCCTCACAGTGCTCCTGCAGAGTGCTCCGGTGGATGAACCGGAGTTAAATCTGCATGAACCGGAGTTAAATCTGCAGCCATGCTCTCAGGTGAATTTACTACAGAACAAGAACTGGTATTTTTCTGATGTTAGGATGTCAAGATGCCTTCTACGAGAGTTCATTTTGTATCAACAGAGGCAGACTCTCTTATCAGTTAGAGTCAGATAAAAGCCATGTGCATTCACACGTGGAAGCTGTGTATGTTTTCAGCATATTGAATACATAACAAACACACATATTTATGGTCAGTCATGCACACATTGGGCAGACACATCCATTTAACACTTCTCCACACATGCTCGCTCACACACTCTCTCCTTCAAGCATAAATCCCTCACACATCCCAACATGCTCCACTAGCTCCCCCTCATCTCCTCACTCTGTCTGCGTTTCAGGCTAATGTGAGCCAGCAGCCGTGGCAACGGTATAGGGCAGCGGGAGGAAGACGGGGAGGGATGTTGATGTATGGTGGAACTAAAGCAACCCCACCGATCGATAATGTAAACAGGAGCGAAGAGAGGCGGTAAATAAGGCCGACTCCTGACAGAACAGTCTACATCAGGTGACGGAAGGAGAGGAGAGGAGAGGAGAGGAGAGGAGAGGAGAGGAGTGCAGAGGAGAGGAGGAGAATTTCTAATAGAGGGAGAAAGAAGGATCTAGAGGAAGAGATGTTGGGAGAAATTGGGAAGGAGAAAGAAAGGGAGGGATGCAGGGGGAATAAAATGAAAGAAAAAAGGAATGAAGAGGATGGCTGAGAGAAATGGTAGATGGTCTGATAAGGTAACAGAGAGAGGGTGACACAGGAAAGGACAACATACGTATGAATTGACTTAGAAACTGAGAAAAACGCAGGTGTTTTAATGATGATTTCAGATTTAATTTTAGCCAAATAAGTTTTAGCTTGAAGACAAGGATGTTGGAAATACTGCAGTAGAAGGAGGTGGTCTGTGAGGCCATTAAATACATCGCAACTTGTGGATGGAGAAGTTTCATCATTGCTGTCTGTTTTGTTCTTCTTTGTTCCTTTCATTGATCATGTGAGCTACAGTGCACCACACTGCCCCCATGATTACTGGGGGTATTTTTCCAATTGTGGGGTTTGGATATGCATCCACAGGCTCCCTAATGATGTCTGTGCATTTAACATTGAATGTAAATAGGCCTTTTACAGTCTTTCATGGGTGTTCCTTTGATGCTTCAGGCATCCTAGCTTCTCTAGGTCATATCTAAGGCCTCTTGCTTTCAGGAGAAAAGATTCAAGTGTAGATAATTGCAAGTAAAAATTATTGCATTTTGAATAACAGTCAGTAAACTCACTAGTTCTTTGGTCTATGAATCTATTGATTTATTTAAATATTTATTCTCCTCTAATTTTTTTAAATTTTGTATTTCATGACATTCTTTTCTTTTCAGTTACCCTAACACGCTGATTGTTTTTTAATATTTTTTTGTTTGTTTGATTTGATTATTTTTCATTTTTTCTTGTTTTGTAGCACACAGTCCTGTTCTGTGTTACCTTATCAAGCTGACAACCAAGCCTCCATCTATCAATAAATCACACCACAATTTGTTATTTCTTTAATACTTTTATTTATTTAGTTGTTGTTGTCTTCATTTCTTTATTCTATTTATTATTTCTTACTTCTTTAATTGTTTTAAATCATACAGTCATGTTCTGTGTCATCTTAACATGCTAGTCAGACAACCAACCCTCCACCAGTTTATCATACTGGTAAAGAAAAGGAAAAAGACATGGTGGTGCGGGGTTGGAGAGATAGTTAAGTTAATAAAGTATAAAAAAAAATAAAAAAGAATGGATTACAATAAATAAATAACTGAATTAATAATATTTCTATGGCCACTTGATTAGTCTCATAAACAGAGAACTATTTTGTCGAAGGCAATGCAGGTTGTAGAGAAGCAGTTTCTGTTTGTATTTGAATCTGAGAGCAGCTCTGCAGTGACATTTAGTAGATGACATGCAGATGAAAGACCAACAACTGACCCACCGCTGAACTGAACCAGCACAACAAAAGGCACACAGAGCCAAGCGCTGAACCTGGTCACTGTTCGGTGCTCCCGATGATGCATCGGCTTGCCTGAACAATTCCTTGACAGCACGCACCCGCTCCAAGCTGCCGGAGAAACGTAACCGGAGCACAAACACACACACAACAACATAGGGCAACATAAACCATCACACAGCTCATGGAGAACAAACGGTTTAATTATGATCAGAAGGTCTTCCTCTGTGTCTTCATGCGTGCCTGAGTTTGGCCGTGGTAATTAAACAAGTGTCGGTGAGTGTTTGAGCTGCTGTTTGTGTTTCAGCTCTTTTGGATGACCTGATTGGTCTCTGCTGGTATTTCCAGAGTCATCCACTGCTTTCTCATCCGCTATAAATTGCCCAACGAGGGATAAATCACAGCAGTGATTCATCATATAGTCAGCTCTCTGTGGGTCTTAAATTAGCAGCTTGGTACAAGGATTTTTTTCTGAATTGTATAAATATAGTAAAGGTTTTTAATGCTCCCTCAACTGCTCATATATATAGTTCAGTGACGTCACAAACAACATCAGTTCACTTTGCATCCTTATTAAAATCACTGAATAAAAAGAAGAAACTTCAACTAGTGGCAATGATTTATGATTAAAAGAAAGAAAACAAGCAGGACTAAAAATTAGATCTCGTCTGTCACGTCTGCAGAGCCTCGAAGGCTGGAACGTAAACACTTTGTCCCCTTCAGTTTTCAGCTAAACGAAAGAGCCCAGTGATCAATAAGTAATCTTGAAATCAATCGTAACACATTCTGAGAGCTGGTGAGAAGAAGCTGAAGCAGAGATGATGTGGTTTTGTCTGTTACAAGCACCAAATTCAGATGAGATTAGCATCAAACTATTTCAACAGAATAAAACCTCATAACTGTCAGAGAGAGCCGAGTTATTATTTACCACAGTTTAGCTAAAAGATGTTGCGATTATGCAAGAGTATTTTCCCATTCTCTCAGTTTGTCTGAATGAGTAGTTCTGGAATAATACACTTTGCCTTTTAACATTTGCTGTTCTAAAGCATAATTATTGACCAATTTTAATTGAATCCTTCATGATGATTATGTAGCAAACAGAAATGCAAACATTGTTTTCCTTGCTTTCAGTGGATGGATGATAAAAATGATTTGGACGTCTCAGACAAATCAAGCAAATTATAGCTGCAAATTCAGGGCTTTCAGAGATCAAAATAAGTCTAACAAAGCTGTAATTGCTTCAGTTAGACAGATTAATGCATTAATGGAGGATGTACCAGTGTTTGGAGCATTTTCAAGATCTGTGCCCGTTTTCCATCATGTGTCACATCATGATGCTCTACTTATATTATGACAAAGACCTGAAATACTTACAAAAAAGGGAAAAAAACAACAACTGTTTATTAACTCATAACAGGCCAGAGAATCTTGTGTGAGGAGAAATGAGACGGTTATGGTCAAAGGTTTTGGGAATTGCAAAAATGTGTTGTACAGACTTTTTGTTTTGGAATAGAGGATGGGACAATTCATGTTGTTTTTTTATTTTTTTGCAGTAATATGTCTGTTAATGCACTATAAATGGCTTTGCTAATTTAAAACGTTTACTTTTTACGCTACTTTTGCCCTGTTACAAAATAATGCCTCAACTTTATTTCAGTGCAGTGAGAAGCAAGGGTATGTGTGAAAGCTTCTATAGTCAGTTTGATGTTTTTGATCATGTAACGCTGCTCTGTTTAGCTCATGGGTTGACTGTTAAATCTCCAAACATATCAACTGAACAGCAGAGCAAATGGAGCAGCTGCTGCTTATTCTTTAGTTTTATTTTTTTTGCACTTTATTAGATTTCCTTAATTCTCTTGATTTTTGCTTAGTAGTTTTAGTTATTGTTACCTGCCTAGTTAAAGTGTTTTTTAACTGATTTTAATTGGAGTTGGATTACTCTGTTAATAAATTCTTATATTTGATTCAATTCAATTCAGTTTTATTTATATAGCGCCAATTCACAAAGGGTCTAGAATGGTGTAGGGTTGTTTGGGAGGTAAGAATAAACTACTGAGTGTTAGTTTGGCCATTTTCGAATGGGCTATGTGTAGGAGTACTAAGTAAAATAATAAACTAATAAAGTTTGTCCATCTAGAGCCCACTCGTGGCCATTGTTATACTAAAAACCACAAGGATTGAGGGTACCCGTCTCTGTCAGACTGATCATAACCATTGGAAAAGAGAAGGGGTCATACAGGTAGCAGAAATGGAGGGTGTGTTTGTACCTCAATCATAACTGAGTCGGTTTAGGCTAATCCTG
The DNA here is from genome assembly GCF_021462225.1 of Girardinichthys multiradiatus. NCBI lineage: Eukaryota > Metazoa > Chordata > Actinopteri > Cyprinodontiformes > Goodeidae > Girardinichthys > Girardinichthys multiradiatus. Next base: position 30,750,862 of record NC_061815.1, on the reverse strand, counting down.
ACTCCCATTTACTCCAACCAACAGGGAGGGAGGAAGGCAGAGGTAAAAATGATTGGAGAGTGTTGTTTCCTGTTGCATTGTGTGAAAGGTGGGTAACATTAAAATGGGCTAAGTCAATTCAGTCGAATCATATAGATTTCAAGTCAAGTACATACATTCCAATTAATCCTAATTATTGAACAGTGCGCACAGATTCAATTATTTATTCAAATTGGATAAAACGTTTTTCTATCTAAGGAAACCCAGCTGATTGCATCCAGTCAGTGACCCTCCTGGATGAGCATGTAGAGACAGTGGACAATCACTGGCGTTGACTTTGCAGCAACCCCTCATACTGAGCATGCATGTAGCGACAGTGGAGAGGAAAAACTCCCTTTTAACAGGAAGAAACCTCCAGCAGAACCAGGCTCAGTGTGAGCGGCCATCTGCCACGACTGACTGGGGGTCTGAGAGAACAGAGCAGAAACACAAAAAGAACAAAGAAGCACTGATCCAGGAGTACTTTCTATGGGATGGAAAAGTAAATGTTAATGGATGTAGCTACTTTAGTCGTTTCATCTAGAAAGAAAGAACAGATAAACTTTGAGCCAGTTTTCAAGATTAGAGTCTGAAAGAGAGCACATAGAGTTAGTTACAGTAAAAGCTCAGTCAGTAGCTGTGTTTAGGAGAGAGAAAGGGTTAAACACTGAAAGACAGGGCCATGTGGATCATCTGTAGAGGGTGAGCATTAAGTTGTTGCCAGCAGAAGCTTGAACGATGCCCCTCTCCAGAAAGGTGTCACAGGTAGACACAGAGTCAGGCCAGGTGTAGCTTTTAGGAAGAGAAAAGAGAGAGAACATAAAGTTAACAGCTGAAATAACAGAGTAGTGTGAGAATGTAGCGAAGAGGGTGAAAGTGGTTATTATGTCCTTCAGCAGCCTACGTCTATAGCAGCATAACTAGAGAGATAGTGGAGAGTGATCTGCTGCCTGCAACATCCTTCAGCATGACAAGTTTGGCAGTGGGTCAGTAATGGTATGGGGTGGCATTTCTTTGGAGGGCCGCACGACTCTCCATGTGCTCGCCAGAGGTAGCCTGACTGACATTAGGTACCGAGATGAGATCCTCAGACCCCTTGTGAGACCATATGCTGGTGTGGTTGGCCCTGGGTTCCTCCTAATGCAGGACAATGCTAGACCTCATGTGGCTGGAGTGTGTCAGCAGTTCCTGCAAGATGAAGACACTGAAGCTATGGACTTGTCTCGCTCCATCCACCAACGTCACGTTGCACCACAGACTGTCCAGGAGTTGGCGGATGCTTTAGTCCAGGTCTGGGAGGAGATCCCTCTGGAGACCATCTGCCGTCTCATCAGGAGCATGCCCAGGTGTTGTAGGGAGGTCATAGAGGCACGTGGAGGCCACACACAATACTGAGCCTCATTTTAACTTGTTTTAAGGACATTACATCAAAGTTGGATCAGCCTGTAGTGTGTTTTTCCACTTTAATTTTTGTGTATGACTCCAAATCCAGGCCTCCATTGGTTAATAAATTTGATTTCCATTGATGATTTTTGTGTGATTTTGTTGTCAGCATTTTCAACTTTGTACAGAACAAAGTATTCAATGGGAATATTTCATTCATTCAGATCTAGGATGTGTTCCCTTTATTTTTTTGAGCAGTGTACATTTAGTTTTTATTCACAACGCTGAGTGTGAGGATCCTCTGACTGCAGGCTGAAGATCCCATGTGGTACGACAGTGATGTTTTTAGACAGTCTTTGGTTGGCTGCATCCCAATGTACTTTCAAAGCATTTATGGTGGATAAAGTGTCTGCACAATTAGGCGGTTAAAGGGGTTTTATACTATTTTAAAAGACTGAGGGGCTTTTAAGATTGGGATTACTTGAGGTTAGGGGACTATGAATCAAACGTTTAGCCACACTGTGAGGTTTAAACACAGATGTGCAGCGCAAAGAATGTCTGATGTTAATGATGAGTCCACAGAAAAGGCCGTCACTGTAAGTTTTCTAAGCTGTTGAATGCACTCTGTGCTGCATCCTAATTTGAATAAATGTTAGAGAAAAGGTCTCCACCTCTGAATGATGATGTCTGTGCAAGTTAGGTTGCAGGCATTATGCAACCGACTGCATTAGTTTTGCTTTGTCCTGTTTTAGGCACAGTAAACTGTGTGGATCATGTGAATATCTCAGTGAATAACCTTTAAAGCAAACAAACTCAAAAATAATGCACACAAATAATAAATAAAATTCATATAACTAGTTCTTTGAGAAAAATGTTGCCTCTTTACACATGCGGCAATAACTTCCATTAAGCGTTTGCAATAACTGGCATGTTCTGAGGAGTTTTGGCCCACTCTTCTTTGCAGAATTGTTTTCTTTTTTTCAGTCACTCTGGGGCATTTTCAAGCATAAGGAACACATTTAAGGTCACACCACAGTATCTTAATCTTATTTAAGTTCAAACTTTAACTAGGCCACTCCAAAACCTTCATTTTGGGTTTTTTTTCCTAAAGCTGTTTTTATGTGGTTGAAAACCTTTACAGACTGATAGATGCGAGTGACCTTCTGTTCTTGAATTTCTTTCGATAAAGAAGTTTCGATAAAACTTTTAGCCTACTTCATGTTTTCAGATAGGTTATATTTTATTGATGTCTAGTTTCCATTGTTTAATAACTGTAAGTTAATTTAACAAGGGAGAAATATAGTTTTGCAAATATATTTTCACATAAGGCCTGATCAATTTGGGAATTTATTTCCCCCCTTAATAAATGAAATCATAATTTAAAATCTGTAATTTGTATTTTCTCTGGTTATTTTTGTCTGGTAATTCCATTTGAGTGATGATCTGAAATATTTAAGTGTGACCAAAAACATAAATCTGAAAAAGGGCAAAAACTATTTCACATCACTGTGTGTTTACATGGAAATATTACAGTCCTGATTACTGATGGGGTTTTAAAGTTTCATAGGCATTTGTAAGTACATAAATAATAAGGACTCTATTTGTTTCATTTTAGCCATGCTGGAGTTGCCACTTTATACCTTTAGGCTGTTTTATACTTTAATGAGTCTTAGGTTTTGTGGTGGATAAACAGACACCACCATGATATGGATTTCCACCAGTGGACCTACACTGATCCCATTTGAATGTTTTAACTTTTTTAGTGTGCAAATGAAAATAAAAAAGAAACTGACTGATTGGGATTACCAAGGGAATGAGCACAGACACCAAGCTGAGTTTCAGATCATTAATGGAAAGGAAAGTCATATGGAAGGCATCTGGGTCATCAGCAGCGAACGTCCCATTACAGCATCCAAATGTTTATCTTAATTAACACCACGGCTCCTCTGGAGGGATCGTCACTGCTGAGGAGCTGTAGTAATGATCTGTCGCTCACATGAGCCACCAACACATTAACACGCTTTGCCTTGTACTTTAACAAAAGCCCTCTGTTTTATTAAAAAGTCTGCTAAAAAAAAATTGAGTTAGAGAAGACTTTTTACACCACTGAGCTGTTGATTGTTCCTGGAGTGTGAAGAAGTCATTAAATCTCTTCTGTCTGTGCATTGGATAATTACCTCAGATTTTATACAATAGAAAGGAAGCAACATAGCATGGCTCTTTGATAATCTGTGCAACAGGAGATATTTATGTTGAATAACCTTGTTAATACATCATAGACAGACTTTTACTGGTGCTTTCTATTTTTTTTATGTGAATAGGATTCATACTGGCTAAGTGATTTCTCAGGGAATGATCGACTGTCACATTACTCAGACATATTTCCTTAAGTCTGTAGACACCACCGGAATCAGCTCTCTTATGGAAAGCTGTGGTGCGTGTCTTCATCCAAGCCCTTCTCCTCTGAAGCAGACTCGTAGGCATCAGAGGATGCAGTTTTTCATAAGTTGCCATAGCAATAAAGCTCCTTGTCTACTATCTAATGATTGCAGGAAGAGGGAAGCATGTGGCTTCTCAAGTCAGAGCAGCAGGGGAAAGGCAAACACTTTGCTTAGCGGAGGTCGCCAGAAGGTTTTCTGTGTCGATCTGTGCATATCTGCTTTACACGTGGTGTGATGTTTGCATGTTTCTTCCCTCCAATAACGTTAGACAACAAAGGGGAAGATTCCTATCAGGTTTGTCTTTTTTAGAAATCTCATGTTTTAGGAGGTTGTCGTTGATGCTGTTTAGGTACTATAGGATGTTCTGAAGAGGTGGCTTTAAATCCTAAGGGATTAAAGGGACACAATGACTCACAAAAGTATTCATACCCTCCGTTTATTTGCATTTATGTGATACACCAACACAAAGTAATGCATAATTGTGGAATGGAAGGAAAATAATAAATGCTTCTTGGGTTTATAAATAACATCTTAATTTATGTTTACAACTGCTTTAAATTTAAATTGTATTCGTTCTTCAACTGTAATTTATTCACCTTGAAACTGTTATTTATTATTACATCCTCTGAAAGCAACGTAACATACAGGTCCTTCTCAAAATATTAGCATATTGTGATAAAGTTCATTATTTTCCATAATGTAATGATGAAAATTTAACATTCATATATTTTAGATTCATTGCACACTAACTGAAATATTTCAGGTCTTTTATTGTCTTAATACGGATGATTTTGGCATACAGCTCATGAAAACCCAAAATTCCTATCTCACAAAATTAGCATATCATTAAAAGGGTCTCTAAACGAGCTATGAACCTAATCATCTGAATCAATGAGTTAACTCTAAACACCTGCAAAAGATTCCTGAGGCCTTTAAAACTCCCAGCCTGGTTCATCACTCAAAACCCCAATCATGGGTAAGACTGCCGACCTGACTGCTGTCCATAAGGCCACTATTGACACCCTCAAGCAAGAGGGTAAGACACAGAAAGAAATGTCTGAACGAATAGGCTGTTCCCAGAGTGCTGTATCAAGGCACCTCAGTGGGAAGTCTGTGGGAAGGAAAAAGTGTGGCAGAAAACGCTGCACAACGAAAAGAGGTGACCGGACCCTGAGGAAGATTGTGGAGAAGGGCCGATTCCAGACCTTGGGGGACCTGCGGAAGCAGTGGACTGAGTCTGGAGTAGAAACATCCAGAGCCACCGTGCACAGGTGTGTGCAGGAAATGGGCTACAGGTACAGAAGCGCCTGACCTGGGCTACAGAGAAGCAGCACAGGACTGTTGCTCAGTGGTCCAAAGTACTTTTTTGGGATGAAAGCAAATTCTCCATGTCATTCGGAAATCAAGGTGCCAGAGTCTGGAGGAAGACTGGGGAGAAGGAAATGCCAAAATGCTAGAAGTCCAGTGTCAAGTACCCACAGTCAGTGATGGTCTGGGGTGCCGTGTCAGCTGCTGGTGTTGGTCCACTGTGTTTTATCAAGGGCAGGGTCAATGCAGCTAGCTATCAGGAGATTTTGGAGCACTTCATGCATCCATCTGCTGAAAAGCTTTATGGAGATGAAGATTTCATTTTTCAGCAGGACCTGGCACCTGCTTACAGTGCCAAAACCACTGGTAAATGGTTTACTGACCATGGTATCACTGTGCTCAATTGGCCTGCCAACTCTCCTGACCTGAACCCCATAGAGAATCTGTGGGATAGTGTGAAGAGAACGTTGAGAGACTCAAGACCCAACACTCTGGATGAGCTAAAGGCCGCTATTGAAGCATCCTGGGCCTCCATAAGACCTCAGCAGTGCCACAGGCTGATTGCCTCCATGCCACGCCGCTTTGAAGCAGTCATTTCTGCCAAAGGATTCCCGACCAAGTATTGAGTGCATAACTGTACATGATTATTCGAAGGTTGACGTTTTTTGTATTAAAAACAATTTTCTTTTATTGGTCTGATGAAATATGCTAATTTTGTGAGATAGGAATTTTGGTTTTTCATGAGCTGTATGCCAAAATCATCCGTATTAAGACAATAAAAGACCTGAAATATTTCAGTTAGTGTGCAATGAATCTAAAATATATGAATGTTAAATTTTCATCATGACATTATGGAAAATAATGAACTTTATCACAATATGCTAATATTTTGAGAAGGACCTGTATGTGCATATATATACAGTGCCTTGTGAAAGTATTCGGCCCCCTTGAATTGGTCAACTTCTTGCCACATTTCAGGCTTCAAACATAAAGATATAAAATTCTAATTGTTTGTGAAGAATTAACAAGTGGGACACAATCGTGAAGTGGAATAAAATGTATTGGATGTGTCAAACTTTTTTAACAAATAAAAAACTGAAAAGTGGGGCATGTAATATTATTCGGCCCCCTTGCTTTAATACTTTGTAGCGCCACCCTTTGCTGCAATTACAGCTGCAAGTCACTTGGGGTATGTCTCTATCAGTTTTGCACATCGAGAGACTGAAATTCTTGCCCATTCTTCCTTGCAAAACAGCTCAAGCTCAGTGAGGTTGGATGGAGAGCGTACGTGAACAGCAGTCTTCAGCTCTTTCTACAGATTCTCGATTGGATTCAGGTCTGGACTTTGAGCACCTTTTTCCACATGTTTGGTGTGTCTCCCAGGTGGCTTGTGGCAAACTTTAAACGAGACTTTTTATGGATATCTTTGAGAAATGGCTTTCTTCTTGCCACTCTTCCATAAAGGCCAGATTTGTGCAGTGTACGACTGATTGTTGTCCTATGGACAGACTCTCCCACCTCAGCTATAGATCTCTGCAGTTCATCCAGAGTGATCATGGGCCTCTTGGCTGCATCTCCGATCATTCTTCTCCTTGTTCGAGATGAAAGTTTAGAGGGACGGCCGGGTCTTGGTAGATTTGCAGTGGTCTGATACTCCTTCCATTTCAATATGATTGCTTGCACAGTGCTCCTTGGGATGTTTAAAGCTTGGGAAATCTTTTTGTATCCAAATCTGGCTTTAAACTTCTCCACAACAGTATCTCGGACCTGCCTGGTGTGTTTCTTGGTCTTCATGATGCTCTCTGCGCTTTGAACAGAACCCTGAGACTATCACAGAGCAGGTGCATTTATACGGAGACTTGATTACACACAGGTGTATTCTATTTATCATCATCAGTCATTTGGGACAACATTGGATCATTCAGAGATCCTCACTGAACTTCTGGAGTGAGTTTGCTGCACTGAAAGCAGCAAACTGCCGAATAATATTGCACGCCCCACTTTTCAGTTTTTGATTTGTTAAAAAAGTTTGACAAATCCAATAAATTTAATTCCACTTCACGATTGTGTCCCACTTGTTGTTGATTCTTCACAAAAAATTAGAATTTTATATCTTTGTGTTTGAAGCCTGAAATGTGGCAAGAGGTTGAAAAGTTCAAGGGGGCTGAGTACTTTCGCAAGGCACTGTATATACAGTACAGACCAAACGTTTGGACACACCTTCTCATTCAAAGAGTTGTCTTTATTTTCAGGACTATGAATATTGTAGCTTCACACTGAAGGCATCAAAACTATGAATTAACACATGTGGAATTATATACTGGACAAAAAAGTGTGAAACAACTGAAAATATGTCTTATATTCTAGGTTCTTCAAAGTAGCCACCTTTTGCTTTGATTACAGCTCCGCACACTCTTGGCATTCTGTTGTTGAGCTTCAAGAGGTAGTCACCTGAAATGGTTTTCCAACAGTTTTGAAGGAGTTCCCAGATATACTTAGCACTTGTTGGCCCTTTTGCCTTCACTCTGCGGTCCAGCTCACCCCAAACCATCTCGATTGGGTTCAGGTCCGGTGACTGTGGAGGCCAGGTCATCTGGCGCAGCAACCCATCACTCTCCTTCTTGGTCAAATAGCCCTTACACAGCCTGGAGGTGTGTTTGGGGTCATTGTCCTGTTGAAAAATAAATGATGGTCCAACTAAACGCAAACCGGATGAAATAGCATGCTGCTACAAGATGCTGTGGTAGCCATGCTGGTTCAGTATGCCTTCAATTTTGAATAAATCCCCAACAGTGTCACCAGCAAAGCACCCCCACACCATCACACCTCCTCCTCCATGCTTCACGGTGGGAACCAGGCATGTAGAGTCCATCCGTTCACCTCTTCTGCGCCGCACAAAGACACGGTGGTTGGAACCAAAGATCTCAAACTTGGACTCATCAGACCAAAGCACAGATTTCCACTGGTCTAATAAGTTCTTTAGCCCAAACAAGTCTCGTCTGCTTGTTGCCTGTCCTCACCAGTGGTTTCCTAGCAGCTATTTTACCATGAAGGCCTGATTCACACAGTCTCCTCTTAACAGTTGTTCTAGAGATGTGTCTGTTGCTAGAACTCTGTGTGGCATTGACCTGTTCTCTAATCTGAGCTGCTGTTAACCTGCGATTTTTGAGGCTGGTGACTCGGATGAACTTATCGTCCGCAGCAGAGGTGACTCTTGGTCTTCCTTTCCTGGGGCGGTCCTCATGTGAGCCAGTTTCTTTGTAGCGCTTGATGGTTTTTGCGACTGCACTTGGGGACACTTTCAAAGTTTTGCCAATTGTTCGGACTGACTGACCTTCATTTCTTAAAGTAATGATGACCACTCGTTTTTCTTTACTTAGCTGCTTTTTTCTTGCCATAATACAAATTCTAACAGTCTATTCAGTAGGGCTATCAGCTGTGTACTGTATCCACCTCCTGCACAACACAACTGATGGTCCCAACCCCATTTATAAGGCTTGAAATCCCACTTATTAAACCTGACAGGGCACACCTGTGAAGTGAAAACCATTTCAGATGACTACCTCTTGAAGCTCATCAACAGAATGCCAAGAGTGTGTGGAGCAGTAATCAAAGCAAAAGATGGCTACTTTGAAGAACACACTTTTTTGTCCAGTATACAATCCCACATGTGTTAATTCATAGTTTTGATGCCTTCAGTGTGAAGCTACAATATTCATAGTCATGAAAATAAAGACAACTTTTTGAATGAGAAGGTGTGTCCAAACGTTTGGTCTGTACTATATAGTATATATTTTCAGTTGTACATATTACTTCTGCAGAGTGTGTAACACTTCATCTATCATATCTGTATTTTGAGAGAAAATCTTCTTAAATGCCCTGTTTTTTTGTTTATCCTACTGTGGTGTATGTCAGTTAAGGGTTTTCATGTTGAAGAAGTGTTTGAAACAACTGAGATGTTACTATACAAACAGTTGGATATTCATTAATGTTTATATACTGAGAAATAAATATGTTGAGTTGAAAATTTATGAGATTTTATTATTAAACGAATTTACATTTATTACCACATAAACAAACAGAAACGTACCAAAAACTGGTACTGTTGAGTACAAACGTATAAAAATGTTTATGGAAGATGGGTAGTGTTGGACATGTTTCTTAGGCATGTGAAATAAAAATTTTTAAACAGAACCAGAAAGTAAGTAATTACATTTTTTCAATTATTCTGTCTTTTTAACTTGATTAACCACATATTTGTGGTATATCTATACATCTATTGTCATTTGTTTATTAAATTATGCTGCACATTTTTAGAACTAAGTTAAAACATAGCAAATTGAAAATAAAGGAGCCCTAAACGTTAATCCTGAGGTACACCACAGGTAATTGAAAAGTGATTGAAAAAATGTTAATTGTCCAGTTGTGATTTTAAACTAGATAGTAAAGTAGGCTGGTAATATAAGAAAACTACCATATATTTTTGTTTCTACTACAAAAAGCACTTAATAACTGGTGGGCAAGAAGAAATAATCACATTCAACACAACTGCTCAAAGCGTTGTGAGTATCTTGTTTAAAACGCAGAATTAGTTTTGTTTTTATCTTGCCTAAATGAAGACAAAAACATCTGAGCTTTAACTATAACATAACATCAGCTCTTTGTCTTATCGCCCTGCTGTTTGTTTTAATATCGCCTGTTATACCTTTAAATATGGAACTGTGCTATTTACAGCTGAATCTGACTTTGTTCACAACCACTATCAAGTCTTTTTATACTACCTGCTGGTGTTAATAAGTCCTGTTTGAAATGTTGCAATATGGGCTGGGAAATCTTGAGCAGAAACACAGACTGTTGTTTAAAATAGCAATTACAATTTACGCTAATCTGTTTTCACATATAGACATAAATATAGTTATTTTTGTGATTCAGTTTTTTCCGTCCACCCTTTTTGGCTTCACAGAAACATAGTGTGAAACAACAGGAAGAAACAGTTACTGCCAGAGACGTTTAAGTGATATAAAATCATAACTCTGAAATGCCTGTCTGATGGCAGAAAAGCAAACCAGTTCTCTAATTTTATGTAACTAGTTGCTATAATTGATCTGGTAAGATCACTGCATTGTGTGTGCTTTCAGAGCATGCAGCTGGGATTGTGTATAAGTCATGCATAGGTTAGGGACTGAAAGTACTGTAAGATCTAAAAGGGGCTTGTAAGTTTGGAAACGTTCACTAAAAAGCATGTAAGATACAAAAGAAAAAAGGCAACAAAATACCTAACTAGACTGAACCCTGTAAACATGCAAGAAAAACTAACACCTATTTTCTGTTATTGTACTGTCAAACATTTTGTCAAGATACTAATAAAACATTTATGTAACATTGTGGGAAAAGGAAAAGAAGAGAACTGAAACTGAATCACAAGTAATCAGTTTGATGCAAATGAATTCAGTCTCAAATATATTTCAGTCTCTGTTTTTCCGACTGCAAACTATGGAGGCAAATCGTTACCACATTTGCCAGTTCTGCCTGTCACTGCCACAAATTGAGCTCGGTCCTGCTGCAATTCAATCAATTTCTCGGCACGTTTGCAATGTAATGCAATGCAGACGTCCACAGCCCCCCTACTGAACAAGATGGGTAGCTCGGTCAGCAGGGAGCTGAGGAAGAGCGGCTGCTGACGTCACTCTGCTGCGCCCGCCGCTCGGAATGCTTTTTCGTTTTTGAGTTCTGGGCAGGACTTTGCGGGCAGACCACGAAAACGAAAAAGCAATGTCTGTTTTGTTTTCGTTTTGATTGTGGCGTAAAATGTGCAGTCGTGAAGAAGAAAATGCAAATAGGATGATTGATTACTAATTTTATTTATGGGTCAAATAATGCAGCCACATTCTTAAAATGAAAAAGCATTTCTGGAAATGCTTTTTCATTTTCAAATTTTACATTTCAAATTGAATTTTGGTATTTATTTGCTGGGGTACATTTTGAAAAATAAATCTCAAATGTCTTTTTCTTTTTCATTTTAATTAAGTGAAAGAATGAGCAGTCTTGAAGAAGAAAATTAAAATGCAAAGAGGATTATTGATTTCTAATTTCATTTATGAGTCAAACAATGCAGCCACATTCTTAAAATGAAAAAGCATTTCTGAAAATGCTTTTTCATTTGAAATATGGTAACGATTTGCTTCCATAGCAAACCAGATGAAGATTCTTCAGCAGTTTCTCACGTTTCACTCACTATGAGCTTTCCAGTTACAGTCTTCTTAATTAGGACACCCTATAAAAAGCCTGTAGGTTTGGACACATATTTAATATGATTTTGAACTAAACTTCAAGCAATGTAACCAAACAATTGAAACAGAAGAAAAGATGTTTTAAAACTTTTTGTAAAATTAAAAAAAAAAAAACAAAGTAATAAAAAAGCAATTTTCTTTGATGAATAAAATATGACACTCCCACATTTATTCCCTTTTAAAATGGTTAAAATGACACATATTAGCATCACACCAGGTGAACACGACAAAGGCGTTCCTCAGCATTTTGAAGGAGGTTTGCCCAGTGTAAACCTCAGACATTTTGGTTGGTTTGTGTCTGACTGTTGAAGTAAGAGTGAGCACCATCCTGAGATCAGAAGAGCTGTCTGAGAAGACTTTAACAGCTTATCAGTCTGGAAAAATGTCTCAAAAGAATTACATTTCAGCTATTCCACTGTGCAGAAGGTCTACAACTGAAGGACATTCAAAGCTCCCTGAGTATAACTGGGTTTGGTCCAAGCAAGGTCACCCTGACTGCAGACTGCAAGATGCTAAAAGAAGTCTCCAAAAACACTAAAATGACATGATGGGACCTACAGGAGGCTCTTGCTGCATTTGATCTGATGGTGCATATCTGTATAGTCAGAAAGAGACAAATTTACTTTTATTTGTAGGTATACAAGGAGGAATCCTTTACTCAGAAAAACATGAAGGCCAAACTAAGATTTGCCAGAGAGAATATAGACAAAGACTAGGACTTATGGAATAATGTTCTTTACTCAGATAAATGTAAATTGAATCCTTTGAACAACAGAACAGAAGACATGATGGCATAAACCAAATACAGCATTCCAGGGAAATAACTTCATACCAGGTGTGAAGCATGGAGGTGGAAATGTCATGGTTTGGACATGTTTTGCTGCAACAGGACAACTGTCCTTCAAAAAAATCAACTATGAATTTTATCGTGTATCAGTTGGAAAACATGGTGCCATCTGTAAAAAAAAAAAAAAAGAAAAAAGCAATGAATGCTGAATAACCAGACAATGATCCAAAACACATTGAGTCCTTGGCTGAGCCAATGAGACCCATCTTGAACTCATTGAGATGTTGTTGGGTGACTTGAAATGAGCTTTAAATGCTAGAAACACATCAAATATCTCAGCTGAAAGCAAAGAGTAGGGCAAACTCTCCTCAGACCGATACCTGAAGCTATTTTAGCCATAGGGGATAAGACTAGCTGTTGGGGGACAGGGTGTCCAAACATTCCCCCTAGGTAGAATACACATTTTTCTTTATATATTTTGTATGATTAAATCACTTGAATGAAATTTAAAATTAAACTTCAGTATCAACATTTCAGAAGAAATTCCTGAATATTTAATGTGTCCTAATTTATTTACATGGCTGTTATTTCCTTCTCTTGACTCCTTGTGAAACTGAACTAAACAGAGGTTATGTTCAAATTCAAAAAATCAAACACTAATAATTTAGTAATGACTTGTTTCCTAAAACAGTGAAAGTGTGTGATTCTGAGCAGTGGTTACTGTAGGAAGATTTAACTGATTGATGGGTAAACCCAGCATTTATCACAGGGGTCTGTTAAAATCTTTTAGCAGATTAAGCGCTGCTCCAGCACCGGGTACAAATGAATAGGTTCTTCATCACTCACTAAATGTCCTACATTGATTGTAGTTTCCTGGCAGGATTGTTTCATCGATACTCACAACTAAAACAATTTCTAACAAGATTTCCTAAAAAAGACTATTGGAGAAATGGAGAGAGGAAATATTTCTGGGTTGGCTTCTCAAAGTCTGACTTGGAAATAAGATGAGTAGGTATGTTTCAAGACATCCCAAACAGTGAGATGAATCGTCCAGCTTAATGGCCTCCAGGTCTCAGAGGGTTGGATTAAATGGCTTCCTCTGGACCTCTTTTGCGCTCCGACGTCTCCGCCTGTATGTGTGAGGGAGACACTGCTGTAATAATGTGTGTGTAATTTCTTTTAATGACTCATAATGTTTTTACATTATAAAATTGTGAAATGTGGCCCTTGAGAATTAAAATTTTTCCTGGGAAATAAGTTTTTATTAACTTTTTATAAGTTGAGTGATTTTGTTAACAAGTCATTTCCTGTTCTGAACACATATGCAGTACATACATGTTCATGTTTATTACTATTGCATTTCCATAGTTTCACAAAAACACAATCACAGATTTCTCTCAATGTTCCTGATATACTTTAGTGCTGAAGTATTTATGTGGAATTGAACATCTGGACATGGTATAATTGCAAACTTCAATGTATTTTCTGGAGTTTAAGTGATAGACGAAAACCAAGAAGAGCATAATTGTGAATTGGAAGAAAAAATATATTGTATAAATAAAAATCTTAAAAGTGTGTCATTTTTTGGAGTTTATACCTTGACCACCAGTGGTGTCTCCTACATATCTTGTGGCAAAAGCAGGACTTCCTATTGTTTAATTTCCACAGTGGCTACCATGACAGCCATATCTGTGGAGTGCAAAACTGATAGTGGATGGTGATTACTCAGTTTCCCACCCAAGCTGTCGATCTCTGCGGTCCCTACAGAGTTTCTGTGGGCTTCTTGGCTGCTCAGTTTAGGGTTGTGCCATACTCTTTTTATCTTCAGATGACCGATTAAACAGAGCTCTGTGAGTTGTGCAAAACCTTGGATATTGTTTTACAATCCAACCCTGTTTTAAACGTCTCCACATTCTCCTCCCTGACCTGTCTGCTGTGCTCCTTGGTCTTCATCATTCTGTTTGTTCACTAAGGTTCTCTAAAAAACCTCAGATGCCTTCACAAAACAGATAAATCCATACTGAGATTGAATATCACACAGGCGGATTCTATTTACTGATTTCTGAAGGCAATTGGTGTCCTAAATTTTATTTGGGGCATCAGGGTAAATGGCCAAGCTACTAAAGTATACCACATTTTTCATATTTGTATTTGTATTTATTTAGTATTAATCCTCCACTTCTCAATTATGCTTTACTGTGTGTAAGTCTATCAGATAAAATTCCACTAAAATGCATTAAAACTTGTGGTTCTCAAGTAACAGAATATGAAAAACAATCGATTGGTAAGAACACTTTTATTATATTATTATCTAAAATATATGATGGATTCAACTCTAAATTCTTCTAGATAGTTGATCAGAAGTGACTGCAGAGTCTAGTGCCCTATTTTTCTACAACACTGGGTCCTGGGTTCGACTCCCGGCAGGGGGTCTTCCTGTATGGAGTTGGCATGTTCTCCCTGTGCATGCGTGGGTTCTCACCGGGTTCTCCGGCTTCCTCCCACAGTCCAAAAACATGACTGTTGGGTTCTTTGGTCTCTCTAAATTGCCCTTAGTTGTGAATGGGTGTGTGCGTGGTTGTTTGTCCTGTCTGTCTGTGTTGCCCTGTGATGGATTGGCGACCTGTCCTGGGTGTACTCTGCCTCTCGCCCGTAGACCGCTGGACTTTTTATGAAGTTGCATTTGTTAGTATTGACCAGAGCTTTGAATTGTGGGTGACCCTATTATTCAATACATCTTTGCATGTATCTCACTAAGTTGCCTGCTTATTATAGTGTTTATATTAACCTTTTTCCCATTTCTGATTATAAATAAATTAAGGATAGCTGAATGCATTTGTTAGTGATTAAAAAACAATTTTTCAAGATATAAAAGTAATGCCTGGCTTTTCATTACCAGTGACCCATCACAGAAGTAGCACACATAATAGCAACTTGATAAGCAGTGCAGCATGGCAGAAGTATAGCCAATTATTTTCCAGTCAATATAGAGTATAAGGCTTTCTAACTTACAGGTGAGCTGCTTCTCTCTGCTTCTAACTGACCCATTGTTTTTCTCTACTACTCATTGGTTTGTAGTTTTAGGGACCAATTTAAACAGGACCTTTCTCCCTGTTGTCGAACAGTAGAATAATTGTGTCAAAATGCAGTGTACTAGCCGAGCAGTGGTGATAGGTTCTGGATCAATGAAGATGAAAGAAAACGCTTAAGTGGCAATTATAGAAACAAAAGCGGTTTATTGTTTTCAAAATAGAAAGAAAGGACAATAAAAAGATGAGGCAGGAATCCAAACAGTACCCATTTTTCTGGTCACTGCCTGATTTTCTTGCTGCATATTTTTTATGGGCTGTAGTTTCTTTTGAAAGAGCAGCTGTAGTGGTTACATTTCTGATTATAGCTTTCCCTACAACATAATTATTCATACATTCTTAGCTTTGAAAGTTGTTGCTTTTTTTGTCATCTTTCTTTTCTTTTGCTTGGTGGTTATTTATTTTTATTATTTTATTTTTTGTCTCTTAGGTTAAACTAATTTGTATTGGAACTTCAAATAGATAGGATATGTTAGGTTTGTCAAGGAAGTTTGTTAGTGTCTAAATTGCACTTAAAATCTTGTTGCTGCAGAATACAGTACAAACATTATGGTTGTTAAGTTAAACATGCAAAAAGATGCTTATCATTCAGAGGTTAATAAACAGAACTCAAATGAATTGCGTGACAATTTGTCTGCATTGCACAACTTGGGTGAGATGCATTGAGGAAATTCTCTCCCTTTCTGCCTTTTTTATTTTGTCAGGAGGATTAAAAGGATGTTATCGGTCACAAGTTTTTATTATGATATAAAGGTAGTAGATTATTATCATATAGACTAAATGTCAAAGATTTATAATCAGATTCCTTTGTATCTGTATCGTTAAAGGGATGCATCACCTTTCCATCTGCAGTATCACTTACACCTTTCTGACCTTTCTATTTCCTCCAGTCAGATGTTGTCTTTGACGTTTTTTAAAACAAATTCATTGGAAGGAAAGGACCTGGACCTCTATGGTAAATAAAACCCTAATTTAAAAAAAGAAAATATTTTTCGCTATCTCTTTGATTACTTCTGCACCTGCTGTTTTTGAGTCTGAAGAGAGGACTGAACTGCGACCTGAGGCTACAGCAAGGTGTAAAATGATCCCTTCTCCTGGACTTGATGGATGTATTTGTGTCATGAGGTATTTAGCACAATTTGTTTCATGGGTCCAGTGTCGAAACCTAAAAAAGGTGAACAGAAATTGGAGAAGATTGCTCTGCTTTGTGATTTTTTTTACCTCAAAGTATTTGAACTACTCCCTGCTGACCTTTGTGTTTCTTAGGTGGATCTCTTCACTAATTCTAATATAACATTGGCACAACACTGAACCAATATCACTGAGTTACTACTTCAGTCATTTTTTAAATCAAAGTTGCCAAAGCAACATCATCTTTGGTTTATTTTAAACTGTAGTTTGATGTAGAGTACTGATGTTATTGTGCAGCTTTATTTTTGTTGGCAGCAGTGTACTGTAATATTTGTTATGCTGCACGCTGTGGATTATGTTTTGTCACCGTATTGATGCAGAATCACCAATGTTTGCCCTGCAACTCCTGTACAGATTCTAGGAAACCAGAAAGATATCCACAATACCAACACTGGCATGTAAACAAATATTTCCCTTCTCTTAATTTTTCAAGCTGTTGTGGCTATTGCTTCTTCTGAATTAGTCTGAGTTATTATTTTACCTTTTGGTCTATATGCCACTTTTAAAACAAATACAGCATAAGTAGCAAGGAATCGACAGGTCACACAGGGTGGGTGTTTCATATAGTCTTTTTTTAAACCTAATATGAAAAAGGGCAACTTGAATATATTAAGCTAATACGAAGTGATAAATTTCATGATAAATATGTATATAAGTGAATCTGTCAGCTGTCTGTCCAAACAAATGAGACTGGTTCAGTGAATATCAGTGATGGCTTACTAAGTATTGGCTTTAAAACATAATTTCAGCTGCTGAGGGCATAAAAATTATACAAATGCTTTGTTAAACTGCTGTGAGTTGAAGCCAGGGACGTGATATTTATTTTAAGCTGGACTCGCATTAAATCCCTGAACTTTGATGTGGCTTTGTTTAAACATTAATTTCTCTATATTTATTGATTTTTCTGTTTGAATATAACACTAAATGTGAAGAACCGCTGTTGTTTAAGCAGAAATAAACTGAAAGTGTAGCCTCCACGGACAGAGATGTGGTTTCTTTATTCATCGCCGGTGGATAGAAATGGCCATAGCAACACAGTGTCTCTGTACCTGGATACTAACCGCTGCTGGCCAAAGACTGAGTGATAGAAAAGTGCTTTGCCCCTGCAGCACCTGGCTTTTATCCGTCAGCCTAATTTCAGTCACTCACACATTTCTCACACACGTAGTTTGTTACAAAGGACAGGTGGAAGGAGATGTAGCTCCCACCAGCTTCAGCTAAAGCTGAATCCCATTTCCTGTCTTATATTTGTCCATGATAATAATATTAGATGTAATATTTTAGAGTGCATCAGAACGTGCATTTTTGTTTTTTGCTAAGATCTTCTCCACTTGTTGACAGAAATTAGCAACCCTACCAATCAAAATAAATCAAAGTAGATCAAATAATGATAACGGTGACAATGGAATATTATTCATTTAGAAACACAGTTACCCAACCTTTTTTTTGCCTGTTAGGGCTAATTAATTGATATACCAACTGGATTTTGTGCCAGTCAAAATATCTTGAGCTAAAAATACTTAAAATTTGAAAGTCTATTAGCAGACAGACCTCATACCCTGTGATTATCCAGCACGCATCCAAGACTTTCCTCTTCCTCCTCCCCTATGGCCCAGAAGGGACACATCTGCTTCCAAGCTGCATGCAGAACATAGAGGTAGAAGGAACAGGGGAAATGGGAGTCTGCCTTATTCTGTCAATATCCTGCCTTGCCCCTTAACTTCCCTGTCCTTATAGACACCCAATAAACTCAAATTACTATAACTGTATTTTAAAGTATATGTATCCCCCCCAAAAATAATTTCATTGACATCTATGTGTTAACTTGTCCCTATGCAAGACACCGTACCCCCACTAACCATCAAACCGTTCTTTCTGAGTAATTCAGCAAATAAATATTTGACCATTTTGGAGCACTCATAGACCGCGTACGGAGCATCAAACCTTCATTCCAGGATTGTAAGGTGATTATTAGTTATGAAAAAAGACCATGGGACACCATGGTGAAAGTAGCTTTCTCTCTCCTTACACAGCAGCACACAATATATTTTATGCCTTTCATTCTTATTTCATAGGTGTTTCAGGACTTGAGGTTTCACAAACCGAGTTGATTTCTTCACATTTGGACCCAGTGTGAATCACATATTGAAACAAACCAACATAATGTGGCAAGATAGACAGTGTGGCAGCAGCTTTAATGTTTCCTCTGACTGCCTGATAAAATACAAAAAACACTTTTATACGATTGCAATTAAATGTTTTAATTCCACTTCGCAGCTGTGAAATATTAATATTGGTTAACCTTCTTAATCAAATATAGTAAATTACACAGCAATGCAGTGCACCAGCTCTCATCTTTGTATAAAGTGTTTTTTTCTGGTAGAACACAGTTGAACATAACATCATTTTTCTGTTTTTTATTATTTATTCTACTTCTTACATGCATCTTCTGGGATAATACCTTCTTCTTGTCTGGTCTTTCATATTTTAGCCTGTTTTTTCCCTTTCAACATGATGTCAGATTCAAAGAGAAACAAGCCTGTACATTATAAAGAATCTGCTACACTGATGATTTTTAAACTTTTGCCCTCAGACTTTTCTCCTTTCAAATATCTGTGTCTGTACAGGGGCTAAGCTGACGTGAGTCATTTGGAGTGGGCTTTGAAAATAACACCATTTACAGACATTATAGAGTAGATCTATGGTTGATGTAATTTCAGAGAGCCTAAATAAACTATTACAAGTCATGATTCGCCCTGACAGCCTTCTGATCTGAAGTGTAGCAAAAACAGCCAGCTGATAAAAAAAAAAAATTCCTGAAAGTGCACTCTCCTGAGCATCATCATCAAATACAACTCAATACCTGAGAATCTTTTCCTACACAGCGATCTGGGAAGTTTTACTTGTACAAAAGAAATATTTGGAAAAGGCTAAGGGTCTTTAACAACTTAGTGGGTGATTGATGTAAACATCTGTTTATCGACGTCCCAAGCTAACTTCAATACCTGTAATTGTTGCAAGACGAAGTCACAAAAAGTAGCCTTGAAATAATAAAATACCAATGATACATTATTAGGTGTTGCCAACTCTTTTTATGTTTTTTGTGTATATTTCGATAGGTGTCAAGTGTAACAAGTGTCAAGCCTGCAGCGACGTTTGTTTAACATATGCTGCATTAGTTTTTGTGGTTAAGGAAGAACACTAATATCAAAATTATTACATCAAAATACAACAAACTAGACCTAATAATTGTTGTGCAAATTAATATTTTAATGGATAAATGGTTTATTTATATCACATATATATTTCTTGATTTTTGTTAAGAATAATTGGCAGTTATACTGAAAGAATTGCATTGTAATACATCAAATAAGAGATTTGAATAGTTTTTGTGCAATCAACATGACCAAGACTTCTAACATGCTTAATATTCAATTCAATTGAGTTTATATATATATATATATATATATATATATATATATATATATATATATATAAGGCACTTTACAAAGTCAATTCAATCAAATCATACAGATTTCAAGTCACGTACATACATTCCAATTAATCCTAACTATCAAACAGTGCAGTCAGATTCAGTTTAATATTCAGTTTGGTTACAAGTTTTTTATCTAAGGGAAACCCAGCAGATTGCATCCAGTCAGTGACTCCTCCTGGATGAGCATGCATGTAGCGACAGTGGAGAGGAAAAACTCCCTTTTAACAGGAAGAAACCTCCAGCAGAACCAGGCTCAGTGTGAGCGGCCATCTGCCACGACCGACTGGGGGTTTGAGAGAACAGAGCAGAGACAAAAAAAAGAACTCACTGATCCAGGTGTACTTTATAGGAAAGAAAAGTGAAACAATTAATGGCAGTAACTCCTTTAGTGGCTTCATATAGGAGAGAAAGACAGATAAGCCCTGAGCCAGTTTTCAAGTCAGCTAAGCACAGATTTAGGTCAGATGTAGCTTCTACAAAGAGAAAAAACACAAAGAGAACATAGAGTTACAAGCTGAAATAACACCAAATAATGCAAAATTGGAGAGTAGTTTGAGAATGTAGCAGAGAGAGTGAAAGTGGTCATTATGTCCTCCAGCAGTCTAAGCCTATAGCAGCATAACTACAGAGATAGCTCAGGATAAACTAAGCCACTCTAACTATAAGCTTTATCAAAAAGGAAAGTTTTAAGCCTAGCCTTAAAAGTAGACAGGGTGTCTGCCTCATGGACTAAAACTGGGAGCTGGTTCCACAGGAGAGGAGCCTGATAACTAAAGGATCTGCCTCCCATTCTACTTCTAGAGACTCTAGGAACCACCAGTAAACCTGCAGTCTGAGAACGAAGTGCTCTGTTAGGAACATATGGAACAATCAGATCTCTGATGTATGATGGAGCTAGATCATTAAGGGCTTTATATGTGAGGAGGATAATTTTAAATTCAATTCTGGATTTAACAGGGAGCCAATGAAGGGAAGCTAAAATAAGAGAAATATGATCTCTCTTTTTAATTTTCATCAGAACTCTTGCTGCAGCATTTTGAATCAGCTGAAGGCTTTTAACTGCATTTTCTGGACATCCTGATAGTAAAGAATTACAATAGTCCAGCCTCGAAGTAACAAATGCATGGACTAGTTTTTCAGCATCACTCCTGGATAGGATATTTCTAATTTTAGCAATGTTCTGGGGATGAAAGAAGGAAATCCTAGAAACCTGTTTAATATGGGATTTAAATGACATGTCCTGGTCAAAAGTAACACCAAGGTTTTTTACTTTATTACCAGTGTTCAATATAATGCCATCCACAGATCAAGATCATTTATCTTAATCTGTGGATTATTTGTTCTACAACATGTTGTTTGGCCTTAAAAAGTCACTTCACCTAATAAGACACCTGTAATGGTTGGGATCTAATGTCAACTTGCTGGTAAACAATCTAGTGTTCATTTGGCTCAAACATTGATTGCAAATGATTATCTGTTTCTTTATTAGCATTGTATTTATCTACTTCATTGCAATAATTTACGTTATAATATAGAAATATGTATCAAGTGTTTTCACATATTTATGTTTTTATTTCTTGTGAGTTATCTGCACTTTAAGGTCTAGCTTTTCATTTCATTGTCCTAGAATGAAAAGTCTAATTATGATTTAAATTATGGAAAACAACATGCAGGACGAATATTTGGAGAGAGTAGTTACTGGTTTATTTAAAAATCAATCTGTTGAGGTCAGCAGTTGTACAGAAAACATAAACCCATAGTAAAACGATGCTTTTCCTACCTGAGAAAATGTATGCTTTTGTGCAATGAGTACACCTGATCTCCTTGATGACTGGGCTGCTAATTGAGATTATCTAAATAACCGTGACATGAACACTGCATCCCTCATCCTCAAATTGTTTCTTTCCATAACCCCATATCAAGTTGTTTCAAACTGAACAACACCGTTTTTGATGTGTTATTGAACGCCAAAGTGCTCAAAATTAAATAAATAAATGAAACATTATGAATAAGTATCTACATTAATAAATAATAGATAAACATATACATTCTCAGTGCCATATTATGAAATATATTTCATTTTCTTTTTAAAATCAGCTTTGTAATGTAAAATAATTTTCATAAAGAATTTTTACCTAATAATTGAAATTATTGTTGAAGCTATGTTTATGTAATTCCAACAGTGTTTTGTTTCAAAATGTAGCTTTTATTTGGCCTATTTATTTCATAATGCCACTTTTCAACTGAATGACTTGGTCTGTCAGTCAGGGGAAATGGGGTGGAACCAGTTTTTTGATTGGCTGCTTCTGTACCAAGACAGAAGCAATCCCACACTAAGTATCGAGTTAGGGCTGAAGGTCCAATTGAAATAGGGCTGGTGATGCACCTGTCTCCTCTGTTCTGAGGAGGGGAGCAGAGGTGCTATCAGTCACTGTTTCGGAGGCGGAATCATCCGATTCCCGCCCAGCATTAAAGATATCCAATGCATCTTCCAGTGAGCATCGGTCCACTATAGGGAATTTCCCTTTCTAGCGGGGAAAAGAAATGGCTGCGCGCATAGGGATAAACCCATTAGCGATAGCTTAACGGGCGAAGCCTATATGCAATAGAACTAATCCCTATGTAAGGTTCAGCCAATTAGGATGCAGGTCCAGCCTGTTGACACTAATTGGCTAGCAGTCATTCAGTTGAAAAGTGGCATTATAAAATAAATAGGCCGTGGGGAGAAATCACACTTATAAAATAAAAAGCCGGCTTTTTGAAATAAAAGATTAGCTTTAAAAAGCTGCTGGAATTATACAAAATTAGTAATAATATAAATTATTAGGTAAAAATTCAATATAAAAATTATTTTATATTATAAAGCTGATTTTGAATGGAAAATGAAATACATTTCATAATAATGAACTGAGAATTTAATAGGAAAGTAGGAGTGCCTCCTCCTACTTATTGTTACTCATTGTTCACTGTGTTGCCATTTAGTGCCTCCACCTCCATTTGCTATATTTCTTTTAGAAAAGTCTTTTTTGACCAACAAAACAGTCAAATTTCTGTTCACAAAATAAGCAGTTGCCTTCAGCGTTTCTTTTTGTATCAGAAAAGTCTGTCTGAAAACTGTTAGAATATTAGTACTGTAGTTTTTCTGGCTCTAGAATAGGATAAGGTATACACTTTAAAAAATGTTAAAGAAATGACATTTTTTGAGTAAAAGCTGCAGTAAATTACCTATGGTTAAACAAATTCAGGTGGGCATTGTTTCATATGTTTCAACCAAAGGAATCCCCTGCCTGAAAGGTTTAGACAGTTTAAACAGAGGACCCATTAAATTAGGTTGGACATAAGGTTACATCCTATACATTGTTAGACATGAGTAACAATTTTCCTCATAAAAAATGTCTTAATTTATAATATCGATGAACAGAGATGAGTGGAGTGATCAATTCCAGGTTGATGCTAATATAATGAAGCTGGGGAAGGAGAAAATTGCATCCCGGTTAAACCCCTGCATACAAACTTCAACTTTTTATTAGTTTATCATAAAGTGAAATAATATTGACATCTTACAAACATTTATCTCTTATTGTCAATAACCACTGTTTAGGAGAAAAATCTAGGAAGCCTCCAGGTATATCAGAAAAGTCATCGGTCCCGTTGTGTCTTTTGTTATCTCATACTAGACAGGGTAATATGTCTTAGCCTGATTGATTGTGTTGCTTCTTATTTCTCCTGAGGCTCTGAAGATCAGAAATCTTTAATCTCCAAATAGGAAGATGATTTATTTATTTTAGGCAAAGAAAAGACTTGTGCAAGTTGCAAAATGTTTTTCTGGAGGCTCCATGTGTCAGCCATGATCTGTGGTCAAAGACAACAATTATTTTGCCCTAAAGCATGGAAGAAAAATATTTTTTTGAGGTGAAAAATGGTCTTGGTTGTCTACATTTTTTCCTTTCTTTCTTTCTGTTTTTGTTTTTTTCTTTTAAGAGAGTGGGTCCAGCTTGGTCTTATGACAGCAGTGGATTTCACACTGGGAAGCAACATGCTGGGTCTTATCACAATGTGTGGTGGTAGCTAGGTACATGTGTTAAACCACATCTCTACGGCTCTCTTGCTCAGCATGTCGTCATGCGATTCTCTTCAAAACTCCCACCCACAAATACCCTCTTCAGTTCACTTCGATTCATTTACTCTTTACTGATTCATGTCATCACATTAGAAATATCATCTGAGAGACCTGAGAGAAAACTTGCCAATGAAATTACGTGGAGGAACACCAACATGATATCAAAACATAGAACAAAATCTTCTTCAGGTTTTAATTTTAGAAAGTGTTATCCTCCCATTCTGCATTAGGACCTTCTGTTGAATGTGGGGCGCAATGAACATCCAAAGATCAAAGAATAAAACTATGATCTGGATGGGGTTATCAACTTTGTTTCTCTTCTGCTGTTGAATTTCTTTAACTTAGGGCATGATGTGTTGCATTTTTTTATATGTTTTGGCCTACTTCCTGTTGTCAAACAGGTTCTATTTAAGTGATTTGTCGATCAACATGTAGGGCTACATGATAAAATATTTAGTTGCGATATTATTGCTAAAAATTGCAGGATTGATCACGGTTACCCCCATTTTCCTGCCACTTTTCTTTTTTTTTTACTATTAATCAATGTTCCCTACCCGGTCTGTAAGACGGGGTAGGGACTAAACATCTCAGTTTAGGCAAGGGCATGAAGGGCAGTTAGACTCCATCCATCTGTCGAAATATATTTTGACAAACTCTGTTATCTGTGGTTTTTATTAATAATTTAACCAACTCAAAAGAATATGCTCCAATGTAAAATTGATTTCTTGTTTAGATATAACACTGGTTCATTTCCTGATTTTTGGGATTTTTTAACATCCTGCTTAAGAATGACTCATAGGTCAGAGTAACATTTAAAACAAAAGCAAGAATATTTTTCCGTAATTGCCAAGAACTAGAAAGAAAATGAGTTTGCATAGAAAACATTTTGTTTCAGATTTTGAATGAATTTATGGATAGTTCAGAACTTTCTAAATTAAACAAATGTATTTCTTCCGGATTATTAATGATTAACGGGAAAGCAGCATCTTCACATCTTTGTTTCTGTGTCTCCAGATGTGATCCACACCGTGGGGCCAATTGCTCAGGGAGGGGTTGGTGAGGAGGAGAGGAGAGCTCTGAGGTCATGCTACAGGAACAGCCTGCTGACTGCTACTGAAAACGCTGCTCAATCTGTGGTGAGACCATCTGGATGAGATGAATCTGAAAGGGAGCAACCAGGGAAGGAGAGAGGAATGAAAGTTAAAAACAAACAGAAAGCAGAGGAGTCTGTAAAGCAACAAAAATAAAGAGTAACAAAGGATAACGGGGCTGGATTGCAGACTTTCCTTTGTGGTGAGATTCTGTAGCTGCTGGAAAGCCAGAGGTAAAGAGAAAAAGATTGATCATTTGTAGCCATTTCAAAGAAAACTCTGTTCATAATGAGGCATATAGAGGAAAGTGAAAAGGGAGTAGGAGTGTTGTATTGTTAGGTTACAAAGAACACGCCAGATTGGAGGTTTCACAGAGAACAGTCAAGAGAAAAACACCATAGAAACATGAAAATAAAACCAGAGTTAGAAGTGTGGAAGTTAAGAATAAAACCTAACACGTCATTTATCAGCAGCTGCAGCATTGTTTCATTTCTGACAAATCTACAGACAGATGCAACAGTCATCTCTGCACATCCACAAAATGGCAAGTCATATGTTTCTGTTTGGCCTCGAGGGAATTGTGAGTCACATCTGCCATCGCTGTGTGTTAAAGCTCAGCAGTCAGGTTAATGGATCTGAGCAGGACAGGGGGGGATCGTCCTGGCATCTGCCGGCGCTGCCGCGTCTGACAGCAGGTTGAGATGCTGCCAAATGTGAAGTTTTCTGGCAGCCTGATTCACATCACAAGCTGTGGGTTTGCAGGTTTCTGCTAAACATGGATCCTATTGACTTAAAGTTATACTCTTGCACATGAATTAAACAACTGAACATCTTGGTGCTGTTAAATGCATTTAGGTTTACTTTTTATCTTGGTGGTTTTCACAGTTACTGACACAATGATACAAGTAGCTGATACAAAGCTCAGCTACAGGATAAATGCATGCACTGCTAAAAGTTGAAAATTTTTTATTTAATTTAGTTGATGTTTCTTTTTACTTCCCTGCATGTCAGAGGTGTCCCTATTTGTTTATTATTGTTAATTGATAAAACTACATATTTTAAAATAATTAAAATAAGGTGTTTTTATTGCTAATGCAAGCTAATTGCTAAATATCTGCTGCTTCTGGATAAAGAAACAACTCAGGTATGTCGGGTCAATTTTAGAACAATTC
Organism: Girardinichthys multiradiatus; assembly: GCF_021462225.1. NCBI lineage: Eukaryota > Metazoa > Chordata > Actinopteri > Cyprinodontiformes > Goodeidae > Girardinichthys > Girardinichthys multiradiatus. The sequence continues at coordinate 30,724,476 of NC_061815.1, read as the reverse complement.
AAATGTTCTTCTTGCAAAAAAAAAGTTTCAGGATTTTAAAGTTATCTCTGTACATGCAGCTAAATTAGATCCAGTCATAAATGCTGTAATATTTCAGAGAGATTCCAATAACCAGAGATGAGTTGTACAATTGTGTCTTTTTTTGACCATTACAGCCTCATATTACTTCTGGTAAAGTGAGATCCACTATGAATGGGGAAATGACTTTAATGCCCACATAGGAAGGACTGTAAAATGGCTTTAATACAAAATAAAAACAGCAATTTGACAGTTGTGAGATGAAATGAGACAATTCAGAGGAATGTGTGGTCTAAAGCATGCATTTCCAGGGAACAGATGTTAGAACAGCTTTTCATATAGATGCATTCAGTATCCAGAATGCATCTATACTGACACACACACACACACACACACACACATCCTTGTACTTCTTTCTTTATGATGACTTTGCATTGATTTCCGTTCATTTTTCATTAATTTCAATGGCCTAAACCTGACACTAAACTCACCCTAACCATTACCAGTACATGCCTAACCCTAACCTAAACTCAATTCACACTTTAGTCTTAAACCTAACCCCTAACCCAGCATGCAAAAAAGTGAGGGTCTGGAAAAGAAAAAGTGAGGGTCAGGTTAAGTGAGAGACCTCACTTTGACCGCTCTTTGCTGGTAAAATATGAAAAATGGTTCTCTGTCGGCAGCAAGTACAATACACACACACAAACACGCACATGTCTGTAACTCTGAAGTATCCACTATAAGTTCATCAAAAGGCTGCAGGTGTCTGGCTCCTGCTGTTTTTTTCAAAATAGAAACATTATGTCAGAGCAAACAACTCTGTTCACAAATATTTTTTTTGTCTGGGAAGCGTATCACGGCATGATGAAACACCTCTCATGTGGTTTTCTATATAACTCCAGCAATGCACGGTTTGTCGGCCTACAGTTTTATCAGGATTCTCTGCAAACAGGCAAGCCAGGTTACATCCATCATATCTGTGTTATTATCGCATAATAACACCCTTGTCAGTCGCATCAAGAGTCCAAAGTTTATTTTGTTATCTGTCTAACGTAATCCTTAGGATCACATTGAGCACTGTGAAAAAGCTGCTTATGTACTCAATGCATCATCCTGTGTTTGCTGAACATATTCATTATAAGGAGGAATTTACGACAGACAAACAAACACGATCCTAGAGTTGTGTTTCTCTTAAAAATTATTCATTGTATTCAAAATTGTTAATTATAGTGTCAGTTGTGTAAAGGTTTATATTAGGAGTAGCTGATTTCTAGATAAGGTCAAAGGTCGGAGCAAATCCCATTTATTAATTTGCTTAAAATTTACAAGCAAACAATTTCTATCCTTACAGTTGTTTGTTTGTATTTGAAATCTTTCATTTTTGACGGTAAAGTGTAGCGACCGCTCTAACTTAGTACGAAATATTTAACTAAACTTGATCCAGTTATTTAGTTTTCATGCTTTCACCAACTAAAGGCCTTCCTTTACACACAACTGGAGAAATCAGTAAATGAACCAAACTTAAAGTAGATCAAGACATTATAACAGAGATGAAGGTTGCAGATGAACCAAGACAGTTATATTACATGCCTAACTACTGTGGAAAACAGCGCCATTTGCCTTTAATGAGCAACATTGTATTTTTTCCACTATTGTGTTTTACAAAGAAAAGCCAGTTATTTAACCTGAAACTATTTAAGCAAATTTCATCAGAAAACCTTCAGGATTTGTTTAATGTTTTTTGTAAATTTGCAATAAAACTGTTTCACACATGTTTATATGAAAGAAATGAAAAAAAATTATTTTTACCAAATAAAAGCTCCTCAGACTTAAGTTTACAAATTCCCTCTGCATTTCATAAGTATTGCATGCTGTGCAGTAGCATTGTGATTATGTTCTACCTTTCTCACTCACTAGTGGTGATGTTTGGAATGCTTTGTTTGCATTGGACAGCGATCGATTTTTTTTATTCCCACTATAATAATCCTTCATCTAAAACAGGCAAATCATTTCTCCTCATCCAGGACAATCTGACTCAGCACATGCAGCTCCAGAAAGTCTTCAGTAAATACTCTTCTCACTTCTTCTAACGGAGGAGTTTACTGGAGCTGATAGCTAACAAAAGCTCCTCTCTGTTTGGATTTTGCATTGTTTATAATGTGGCTCACATCAGGTTTTCTTTGTGGTTACATACGATTGTGTTTGTACAGGACTTACAGAGAGTTGCTCCTTGCTTCACAAATTAAGTGCTTTGGTTTAAAATGGTGGATAATTTAAAACCGTTAAAGGAGCGTGCTGTGATGAGCTCCTGTCTCTCCATAGGTGGTTCTAGACAAAGGCCAACAGGGGCCTGTGCCCCTGTAGAACTGGTGCTGGCCCCTGTTATGGCCCCTATAATAAAGCTATAATACTAAATCAATTTCTTATGATATGTGCTGGCACAGAAACCTTAACTGATTTGTCCCTTGGACCAATTGTATTTTATATCATTACAGTTTTACTTTAACAATGAATTAAAAATTAAGGTGTTTCACTTTTAGCTTCAGCCATATTGAAATAGCATCACAGTTTTCATCTGCTAGATCAGAGTCGGAATCAGAATCAGAAAAGCTTTATTGCCAAGTACGTTTTTGGACATACAAGGAATTTGTTTTGGCGTAGTCGGTGCAATACAGTACAAATTAAACAGTATAAACATATCTACAATATAATATAAATATATGTGCAGTTTTAAGTGAGTGAGAGTAAATATAGAGCAGTATAAGATGCCAGGGCGGTACAAAAGTGCAGGTGATCATTGTGCAAGTAAAGCAGGAGTCCAAGCTGAGCGTTAATGTAACGCATAGAGTTACAGGTTACAGGTGTCCTGTCAGCAAAAAAAGGGGGGGTGTGGGGGAAAGGGAGAGTGTCAGGGTGGTTTCCGGGCTTTGTTAACCAGGCTGGTGGCAGATGGGAAAAAACTGTTCTTGTGGCGTGAGGTTTTGGTCCGGATGGACCGCAGCCTCCTGCCAGAGGGGAGAGTCTCAAAGAGTCTGTGATCGGGGTGGGAGGGATCAGCCAGAATCTTCCCTGCCTGCTTCATTGTCCTGGAGGTGTACAGTTCCTGGAGCGACAGTAGACTGCAGCCAATCACCTTCTCAGCAGACCGAATGACACGCTGCAGCCTGCCCTTATCCTTGGCTGTAGCAGCGGCGTACCAGATGGTGATGGAGGAGGTGAGGATGGACTCAATGATGGCTGTGTAGAAGTGCACCATCATAGTCTTTGGCAGGTTGAATTTCTTCAGCTGCCGCAGGAAGAACATCCTCTGCTGGGCTTTCTTGATGAGGGAGCTGATGTTTGGCTCCCACTTGAGATCCTGGGAGAGTCAGGGGCCTGGACTGATGACCCTTTAAAAGTAAACCTAAAACATATCTTGTTTTGCGTTTGCAAACCAACGTAAAATATTATGGTTTGATTTTTAACTTATTTTTAGAAATTAAGTTGATTTATTTCTAGTTTAACTTAATTATACCTGTAAATTAATCGCAATTTTAAAGTTTATTAAAATTTTTTTTACAATAATTAATCTTTTTGCTGTATTGTCAAGATAGATGAACTTTAACTCCAGTTGTTTGAATTATGTGTAGATTTTTATTCACTTCTATTTTGTTTGTATGTATTTTATTTGTATTCATTTATTTTTTTATTTTTACTTTTGTTATTTGTGATCTTAGTGTTAACACTCTCAGTCTATACTTCTTCGAAACTGTATTTCAAAATACTTCCTCTTCTAGTGTGTCCTCATCATCATCAAGGCACGTTTCCTCAGTCCTTCAAACCAATATCATTTTGGGTTTTTATTTGTTGTATTCTTTGTTTTTTCATTGGCTTCTGTTTTTATTTTATATAAAACATTTTTGTGTTGCCCTCGTTTTATAAAATGTGCTTCGTCTGCTGCAGGTTATATACTCACTACTGACAGGAACCCTAGAGAGCTACAATTGTGAAAGTCTAAATTGTTTCTTTAAGCAGAGTATATTAGAAAATAATTACGCACAGACAACTTTGGAAGTAGTATGGCAGACTGCCTGAAGCTGCAGGAGTCTGAATGTACAACAATTATGTGACCCCATAGACACATTGTAATTAGGATGACCTCAGCTCATATAGAGAAAGCTGAACGCTGAAAAAGCTAAATGCTTGCCAAAAAAGCAGTTTTGAAGCACTCGTTGAACAGTTGAAGACACCAAAATAAAATAGTTTATCTTACTGATCATCCAGAAAGACCTAGATAAAAAAATCTTGATTTCTAAAGAGAAAATGTTGCAGTTTGCATTGATTCATGTTTAAATGAAAGATTGTTTATCTTTGCTCTTTGGTATACATCACAAACTGATATTTATATAAGTAAAATGAAACTTAGAAGGCTTAGTTGATAACATAGGATATTCCAGTCCAGGTTAGAGAAGTCTAACTGCTGACCTGAGTTAGTCTAGCTGCCAAAAATAAATTAAAACTGTGAAGTAGCTCTTTACAGCTCAGATAGTAGATAAGAAAATCCAGTTGGTAAATTGTTTGTGTCAGAATGTTCAAAATGTTCTAAATGCTGATCCAATATTTAGAAAACCATTCTGGAAGTTGGGAATGTTTGCTGGAAAATGTGTAAAAAAAAAAGAAAAAGGCTGTATAGTGTCTTAACATGAGCTAACATGGAAATGTGACATGATCAGCAGCAGAGTCTGACCAACTCATTTTTCCTCTTTGCTCTGCAGGCTTTTCCGTGCATCTCCACTGGAATCTACGGTCAGTATCTGTGGGTCCTTAATATTTATCTGTGTGAATGTGTTTCATTACTGTCCTGTTTCTGGTATCACTCTGTTTAACCAGAGCGTCCAGCCTCTCATCACATTATCTCCTTTAATCCAGAGGTGGTTTACAGATTAACGCCAGGGATTATGACCAGCAGATTATGACAGATTAGTTTGGAGATTGTGTCAGAGTGACTGTAATCCTTTTCACACAGGCAGAAGACAGAGTGAGGGATAGTGTTTGAACACAGCCTGGGGTGTCTGCTATGAGCTCTGGTTGACACCTCTATGCTGCTGCTGGAATACCAACAGGTCCTGATTAAATAGGATTTTAATTTGTCTTCTTTCTGCTGCACCTGTTTCACCTCACCATTTCATCTCTTTCCTCATTGGATTTCTGAGCTGTTTGGAAGCCATTGGCACAGAAAGCGAAGGGCTGCAGGGGTTGGAGCTCCCCCTTCAGGATCCTCCCAGCAGCTCATAGAACACATGAAAGAAGTGTTGTTTGCTGTGGCACTGGTGTTGGGTTCTTTCACCAAAGTGGTTCCAGTGCCTAATCGAAGCTGGTTTGTTTTTCCACAACCTGGCAGAAAGCTTAGTCAATTCATCAGGTCACAAGAAACACCTCATCCAGTAAATTTCTGATCTTTCCTGTTTTATATTCAGGTTTTGAGGACGATACCAGTGCTTGGAAACAGTTTATTTCAATATCCTGGCAAACAGATGCCCCTAGTATCACCATATTATTCTATTATGGGGCGACTGTGCCTCTGGTGGCAGGAGTTTGTCCTGCAACTGGTGCGTTGCTGGTTCGAACCCCTGCTCTGTCCATCTCAGCCATTGTCGTTGGGCAAGACACTTCACCCGCCTTGCCTGCTGCTGGTGGTCAGAGGGCCCGGTGGCGCCGATGGTATGGCAGCCTCACTTCTGTCGGTGTGTCCCAGGGTAGCTGTGGCTACACTGTAGCTTACCACTGTCAGTGGGTGAATGGGTGGATGACTGATTGTAGTGTACAGCATTTTGGCATCACCTGGCAACATAAAAAAAACTGATTCAGAAATGCTGTTAATGGATTCAGAGGAAAATTTTATTATTGCTCTTTATTTGTACAAATGAAAAAATATGCCTTATTGAGATTAAAATCTCTTTATTTAGAGGGATTAGTGCTCAGAGGCAGTAACTCACACAACAAACAAAACACAACCATATCTGTTACAAAACAAATACATCTGATATTCAGCAAAAGTAAAGTGTGTTATCTACAGATATAATCAAAGGTAGGAGGGTAACGAATTTCCACATTCTGTAATAAAATGCCCAACACAACACTACATGATATCCAGCCTTTTCAGGTACAAGTTAGGTGCATTCACAAAAAACAGATAACTATAATCTATGAAAGACAAAAAGGTTGCAGAAATCAAACGTTTCTTCACCTGGAGTGAAAGATTTGAAAATGTATTGCTAAGAAAGAAACGTAAGTCTTTTAATTACACATTCTGATACATAATGATGTCAAAGTAATTATAGGAGCTCACCATTTCAGTTCCATCGCCTAGAACAGTTTTGGTCTTTGGTAGTTTAAACAAGGATTGTTTGCCGTTTGATATCAAGCACTGAGTCTTTTCTGGGTTTAATAACATTTAAGCTGTGCTAAAAGTTTGGCTGTAAGCTCAGTGCTATCGTGTATATTGACTTACTTGAAGTCTGTGTTATGTCAAAATCAATAGTAGGAAGATAAGACAGTGAACCCATTTTGTTCAGATGCTAAGATCTTAATATTGAAGGTCACAGTTAAATCAGGCGGATAAATAAACAAAGCTAACGCTAGTTTAGTTTTACACATGGCGTTCACAACACTTTCTTGTCAGCCTTCATGACCCCGGCCTTAGCTCCATATGAAAGCGGGTCTTTCTCCTGGCCCAGCTCCAAGTCAGTGCTAAGAGAGAACCAGTTTGTCGGTGTCACCACCAGTTTTTGCAAAAGTGAAAACACAAAGAACTGGAACCAGTTTGGTATTTAGCACTGGAACCAGTTTGGTGGAAAAAATAAAATAACTGAAATTGATTTGTTTTTGTTTATGTAGATCCTAGCCTGAGCACCGTAGCACAGCTACATCTTACAGGAAGTCAAAAAGTTGCAGTTAAAATCCCCAAAGACAAAGATCTGTTTCTGAATAGTTTCTTTGTGTTTGCCTTGCATCAATAGTTTTGCATTGAGAATGTTTCTCAGCTCAATCATGCTGTCAGTTTTTGCCAATAAGAGGGGGGAGGGGAAGAAAAGGTCAACCAAAGTCATTCTGCTTCTGACTTAAGAAGTATTTGCCTTTTAATATTAACCAGAACAGTAATTATCTTGAATTAACAGACGAATCTGATTCATTGAAATAGATTTATCTGGTTCCAAGTTACTATGGGATACAACAAATACTTTTTTATATAAATTCCTTATTTTCTTTTGCTTTAATAGAAATCTGTTTTCACCTTCCTCTTTTTAAAGTAGAGACTTGCTTAAAAAATCAGGATGAAGCATAGTTCATGCAACCAAAATCTTGAAGCAAACAAATGTTAGGTGAAGAAAGCAACAATCAGGATGTAAAGAGTTTCACAACACACACCTCCTCTTTAAGCCTAAACTGCAGCAGATGTGCACAAATTTCTGGCTTGATGCTCACTAGTCCTTGGCCAATCATGTTGGACCAACCAGCAGCAGTTCATCAGAGCAGGACTCTGAATATATCAGCCATCAGAAAAATGTGGTGATGGATCGACTTCTGCTAACGAGATTTATTTGTTGCATTATTTGTGTAGGACAGTGGATAAAGAATTAAATCATAATTATTGAATGTTGCCGTGGCAAAATCATTAAGCAAGAGATTTGATTTACATAACCATACATTTTTATTCACTACACTGATTACTGCATGGTTGTTTTTCCACTAATTTAATCAATAATATAGTTTGACACTGATTCATTTTAAAAACAGTGGATAGAAATCAGTATATTGTTGCTTTCAGATGATATGAGATGTTTTGGGCGGCGTCCCCTGTAGAAGGGGTGTGTTAGATCATCATCTTTGTCCTTTTTTGGATTTATTAACACAAATGGTGTATTAGCAAAAGTATTTATACCTCCTTAATGTTTCTTTTTGTGTCATGTTACAGGCAAAAACTTTGAAATATTATATTTTGATTTTGGAATATAAATTGTGGAATTTGTGGAATATAAATTTAAACATGGTTTTTAAAATATTTTACAAATATAGCATTTGTTTTATGTCCAGCCCTCTTTACTCTGAGACCCTTAAGTTAAAGGAGAACAGACTGCCATCAGAAGTCACCTCATTAAATTAATTGGTAAATAAGAGTCCACCTGTGTGCGATTTAAACTCAAAACTAAATAAATTCATTTGTTCTGTGAAAGCCTCAAAGGTTTGATTGAGATCATTAGAGTACAAACTGGATCATAAAGACCAAGAAATCGATATCTTAATCTATGAACATCTTATGGAGCTCTGTTAAATCTATCATGGTGAAATGGAAACTGGCAGGCTTAGTGAGAGAAGAAACCAAGCTTCCCTTGGTAACTCTGGAGGAGCTGCGGAAATCCACATCTCATGTGGGAGACATGAAAACTAGCAGTCGTGTGCTCCGCAAATCTGGCATTTATGGAAGAGTGGCAAGAAGAAATTCTTTATTGAAAGAGAAATTAAAGGTTCGGTTTGCTTTTTGCCGCAAGCCATTTAGAGGACACAGTAACACGCCATCCCCATTGTGGAACACGGTGGTGGTAGCGTGAGGCTGTGGGAAGGCTTTTTTTCAGGAAGGACATGAAAGCAAGTCACACTTGATGGGAAGATGGATGGCTCTAAATTCAAGGCAATCCTGGAAGAAAACCTGTAATAGGCTGGAAAACACTTGAGACTGGAACAGAGGTTCACCGTCCAGCAGGAAAACGACTAAACATGCAGCCAGAGATACAGGAGAATGGTTTAGATCAAAGCTTATTCATGTGTTAGAACGGCTCAGTCCGGGCCTAAATCCACTTGAGAACTTCTGACAAGACTTTAAAATCATTGTTCACAGATTCTGTCCATCCAACTTAAATAAGATTGAGCTTTTTCTCTAAGAGAAACTGGCAAAAAATTCAGTCTAGATATGCAAAGCTGGCAGCGACACACTCCAAAAGACTTGCAGCTGTAATTGCATTGAAAGATGATTCTGCATGCCATGCTTTTTAGATTTTGTTTTCAAGGAAATTTTGAAAACCATTAATCTTTTTCCCTCCACTGCACACTCGTGACCCTTCTATGTTGGATTATAAAATATAATCCCCCTAAAATACATAGAAAGATAAAAAAAAATGTGTAAAGGACACGCAGTATGAATACTTTTGCAAGGCCCATGCCTGCCCTACATAAGAAAACGTACACAATTAAACAACTGATGAGGATTTGGTTTCCACAGATGGCCGTGAGTAAAACTGACTGTTTTTAGCCTTATTTGTTTGTTTGGCCCGAGGATGAAATTTTGAAGCTTTTTACTGGGGAAAGGTCTCAGCTGCTGAATATTTGTGGCAGCAGTAATGCAGTCCTGTTCCGTCTGTCTCCTCTTAGCCAGCAAGTGTGTTGTGTCTGCATCTCCCTGGATTAAGCTAGGCGAGGTGAGACAAGTGAGGAAACGGAGTCTGAGAGTAGTGGAGAGAAAAACATATACCTGTCTGCAAAAAAAATAAAAATAAACAGCCAAGTTCAATGGCACATTTCTGTTTGTGCCCCTGTTCTTGCACATTTTTTATATTGTGTGTGTCTGTGCAGGATATCCACCTGAACATGCTGTGCACGAGGCGCTAGCAGCCGTGAGGGAGTTTCTGGATGCGCATCATGACAAGGTGGGTATATAAGTGTGTGTTTGTGCCTGCATGATTGCCAATTTTTCCTTGTCATTTCCTCCAGGTATTATTCCTTTCACAGCTGTTGTTTTTTGTTTTCTTGTAAGTGCGAGAAGGTGCATCAAAAAAACACACAATGACACATGCACACACTCTTTCAGTTAAACACACACTCCTAAGTTGTGGGTCTCATGCTCATGGCCAAGTCTGCGCTTTAATTGGCTCCTTGCGGGACTAAACCCGACTTACATAGAAAAAACACACACATATACACACACATCTTTCCCCTGGAGAGAAAAACAAGCCGAGAAAAGACAAAATGATGGAATAGACGACTGGAGGGGGAGGGGGGTGTGATCAGAACCCCGGAGACGATCAGAAACTTTCCGATCAGTCGTTTTGCATGCTCTGCACCCTCTCAGGTCTGAAACCCTTTCCCCTCACAGACGATAGTGTCAAGGGGTTATTATTAGCCCTCACATCTCCAGAGGCTCTGTGGCAATAACAGTCAACCGATGCCGTCAGCCTGTGCAAGCAAAACAAATCAAACATGTACATCTCGCAACAAAGCCCAAAAAAGCCTTACATGTTTAGATATAAAACCAACTCAACAGGGCCCCTTTTTTATTTCACCCAGAAGTTTCTCCGCTGTGTGTTTTTAAAGTAAAAAAGTAATTGTAAATATTTTAAAAACTGAGTTTATTTGCATGCATATGTAGCTTTAAGCATGCACAAGAGGAAAACGGGTGGTTCTTCTGTAATTAAACCCCCCTCTGTTTTAGAATGTGTTTTGTTGGGCCTGGTTTGGCTGGCGCTGCTGTTGTGTGAAAATTACAGACACTGTAAGACACAAAATGCACTTCAGACATGAGGCAGTGTGCCAATAATCCCTATCAAATGCAATAGGTTTATTTATGAAACAACTGCAAAATAATTTTAAGAGAGCAAGACTCGTGAGTTTTGTAGACATTTTATGATCTTCAAATTAGTTTCAGGCAATCAGAAAGGTTAATTTGATGTGATCATTTTGCTGCGGCTTCAAATCTGCAGATCACATAACGTTCCCTCTCAAAACTTCGTCTTCAGAAGTTACTGTGAGGACCTGCCATTCTCAAAGTGGACTGTTTCTCAAACACTAGTCATGACTGGCTGGAGAAATAACCCCAAACTTGTCCAAAACTGCATGCATGGACACCTGATAATGTTGTTAAATAGAGAACCAAAGTCCAGGAAGTACATATCTGGTGAGTGGTGTCGCAAAAGAGGACAAAAAGACAAACTTGCAGTTTGACA